>NW_016913537.1:195080-199295 GCF_001483705.2 Eufriesea mexicana | reverse complement strand
CATTCAATGTTAAATTCGAATGATACTATGGCGGGAAAAATAGGGATCGATAGGGAGAGTATCGTTTGTAATTAAAAGCGATGTTTCGTGATAATTGTGAACCAAAGATCCAGTAGGATGTTAACTACAGTGAGCAACAAATTTTAATTTTAAGAATTTTAATTAGACCAAGAGTAGATTAGTTCTATTATGTGTAATATCCACCGGGAGAGTATTATAGAGTTTGTAGCGACCATCATTCTCAATTTCACCACTAAATGGATTCCAACTTCGAGGACTTAGGAATAATTTATATAGATAATTATTGTGACTATATTTATATTTTCGTGACTATGTTTAATTATATATTAATTATTTTTTTTTCTTTTAGTAATATTATATATTTATTTATAATTATGTAGCGATCATCATTCTCAATTTCACCACTAAATGGATTCCAACTTCGAGGACTTAGGAATAATTTATATAGATAATTATTGTGACTATATTTATATTTTCGTGACTATGTTTAATTATATATTAATTATTTTTTTTTCTTTTAGTAATATTATATATTTATTTATAATTATGTAGCGATCATCATTCTCAATTTCACCACTAAATGGATTCCAACTTGGAGGACTCTCTCGCAAGTCCTCGGAAAACCTCCAGTTCCCACATATATAACTTCCCCATCTTCTAATAGTATCCCAATGTCTAAAGCAGGGCCTGTTAGGGTAGCCTTTACCGATGAGTCCGCTAGCAGGCCCGAGACGAAAGACATCCCTTCCTTTTCCTACCATCCCTTCTAGCTACACCGCCAACGAGAAGGATACCTGTAATCAGTTGACTTCAAAAATAACCGTGGGGGAGGACCCCCCACAAGTTTAATTTCATGAACACGAATTCGTAACTGAAATTGCTCCATTAGGCTCAGTTTTGGAAAAATGTGAGTTTTACTAAGAGAGCAGGATTTTTGAAGAAAATGAAGTATTAGGTAAAAGGTAAGAAGGTTTTAGGGGGTTCGTTGGTGTCTTGCAAATTAGGTGAGAGTATCTGTGAGGAAATTAAGTATCTTGATATAAGTGTACGTATCATGGAAATTTATCGTGTGTAATTGGTAATGCAGTTGTAGTTTATAAGAAAACGGAATAAATTGTTAAATTTATTGTTAATAAAAATTGTTCATAAGGTAAATTTATAATAAAAGTGAGAAAGATAATGAATTATTGGTTATTAGTTGAATCTACATGAAACTCATTTCAAAACGTGCTGATAATTTAAAAAACGTTAATAAATTATTGCATTTATTGTTAATAACAAATTAATATCGTTAACAGTAAATTGTTGACAACGTAAATTTATAATAAAATTGGAAAAATTAATAAATTTTGGGCTATTGCTCGCAATTACAACGCATTCGTGCTAAAATATTTATATAATATACAAAAAATGTATAAATTATTACACTAATTGTTAATAACAAATTAATATTGTTATTAACAAATTGCTTGCAACGTATATTTATAATAAAAGTGAAAAAATTAATAAATTATCAGCTATTAAGGGGGGAAAATTATAAATAATGGAATCGGCAAAGTTCGGAAATTTTTGATAGGGGTGGGGAGATCGGCCGATCGGAAGCTATATAAGACGCGACGCGACGCAGCAGAACTCATTTGTCAGTTTGACTTCGGAAGTGACGCGTCTAAATTTCTAAGTGCGCGGAAGGGGTGTGGGTCCGAAGTGAGGTTGGGGCTGGCTACCCCAACCTCATCCCACCCTATTAAACAATTTAATAATATTTTTTTCTTCCAGGTGATAATTATATATTTTTTTCAGGTTTTAATTATTTCTTTTATTTCAGATATTATTTTTCGTTTATATTTATTTATATTTGAACATTTGAATATTTCGTATAATATTCGAATGTTTCGTCGTTGGTTTGTTTATGTCTCATCGTTGGATTGTTTGTGTCTTATCAATGGGTTAGTCAGTGGCTAGTCGATAGCCACTGTCCACTCTATCCACACTCCATCTTCTTAAATAATTTTATAATTTCTTTTCAGGTTTTAATTATTTTTATCTTTTCAGATTTTATTTTTTCCATTCTATTTATTTCTATTCGAGCATTCGAATATTTCGTATAATATTCGAACGCTTCGTCGTTGAGTTGTTTATGTCTCATCGTTGGGTTCTTCGTGTCTCCTTGTTGGGTTTTTTATTCCATTTGTGTATATATATTGTATATTTGTTTCGATTTTATTTGTCTTACTAATCTTTTACTAATCTGTTCCTTTTCAGATTCTTCAAGACATCGTTGGACGACGCGGGATGCGTGCGTTATTAGATCTAAGTAGATTTAAATATCTATAAGGTAAGTTTAAATATCTATAAGGTAGATTTTAAGTTTTTCAATATTTAAGACTTAAGTAGTTATAAGTAGTTATAACATAGATTTCTAGACTAAGTTTCATGTGCGTGTTGTCCGTTCACAGGTAAGCTACCTAACTTGGAGCGAAATATATCAATTCTCTATCCCCTCGTTTACCAGATAGAACATACTTGTTCTCGCGATAATTGCAACTGTTCTTAAGTACCGACTAGCCTACGCTACGTACTTTCCGTGTACTCGCCAGCTTCACGTCTCGTAAGCCATTCTCACGACTCGTCTCCGACACTCATTTCTGCCACTGTCAATCTCGTCATGCATCGGGATCTCTGGTGGCTCTCGGGCTGGTGAGGCATCTGGAGTAATACGGGAGTCCGTCGACCTTAGTCGTCCTGGGTGCCAATCCGTGCACACGACCGGGGGATGGGCCCTGCAGTCGGAATCATTGCAAGAGCGTGCCTGCCTGCCCCTCTAGCACTTGGTGGCTATGTGGTTATGTTTGCATAGAGCCGGGGTATGGAGCATGCGCGTGATTCCGACTGTTAGGCCTCGCATAGGACTCTCGGATTGCCTCTGGGTGTCTCACTGGTTCGTTAGCTGCCTTGGATCATCGAGTAAGCCATGGCGAGGTCGGCAGTGGCAGGGTGGACAAGGCTCGATCGGGAGGGTGTTGGGACTGAAGTTGTCTTGTACACGGGAGTGCGTGGCATAGGCTAGTCGGTCTTTTGAATAATCGCGTCTCTTTTGTAAGACACGAAATATAATAAAGTGTCAATAGCTTCGCTTTAACTTCTTTCGTTCCAAGTTAGGCTAGACTACCTTTGATACAGGTAGCACCAGTAGGCTGCGCCACTAGGGCGCATGTCTGGGTCTCGATGCGTAGCCACCTCCTCGTGGTGAGACCTGGTAATTGGTATCGTTTTCGAAAGAGCAATCTGTTGAAAACGATACCAAGCTAAGAGATACACACAAAGTTTAAGATGTCTCCTATCTTTTGTAAATTTCCGATGTTTCAGTTAAACATTTGACGATTCTTCGGGCTGCGAGAGGTAAGTGGATGGAATTCTTGGCGATGACGTCATTCAAATACAGTTATAGTTTATAAGAATGTATAAGTAATCCAATTTGTTATTAATAATAAATTGTTCATAGCGTAAATTTATAATACAAGAAAAGAATTAATTCATTGGTTATTAGTTGAACAATATCATACTAATGTTTAAATGTACCTATAATTTGCAAAAGTGTAAAAATTATTTCACTTATTTGTAATAACAAATTGGTCACAACGCAAATTTATAATACAAGTGGAAAAATCACTAAATTATAGGCTATTACTAGTATATATAACGTATTTGCGTGAAAATGTATCTATAATTAGCAAAAAGTTAATAAATTGCTACATTTATTGTTAATAACAAATAGTTTGTAACGTGTATTAAAGATAAAAGTCGAAAAAGTTAATAAATTTTTAGCTACTACCTAAACAAACGACGTATTTGTGTTAGAATATATCCGGAACTTGCGTGAAAATGTATCATTGATAAGTTTATTGCTAATAAGAAATTAAAATCCATGATAAGAAATAGTTTGCAAGGTATATTAACGATAAAAGTCGAAAAAGTTAATAAATTTTTAGCTACTACCTAAACAAACGACGTATTTGTGTTAGAATATATCCGGAACTTACAAAAAGTTAATAAATTGATAAGTTTATTGCTAATAAGAAATTAAAATCCATGATAAGAAATAGTTTGCAAGGTATATTAACGATAAAAGTAAAAAAAGTTAATAAATTATCAGTTATTACAGCGAAAAAGTAACTTTTAAAGGAATCGGTAAAG
>NW_016913537.1:192082-194309 GCF_001483705.2 Eufriesea mexicana | reverse complement strand
TGCTGGCTGACGGACTAGTACCATCTACGGTTAGACCACAGGGATGATTAAGTTCTACCCCGTGTGGCTGGGATGCGAAGTGTCTGTCTTGGCCGGCAACCGCCCAGCAGGGCCCTCGCGTTGACACTAGAAGTTTCATTGATTCAGGGACTATCCTTGGTCCACGTGTAAGTCTTGGCGAGTGCGACAGTGACTGGAATTGAGCTAGGCCGGATCGGGAGGGTGCCGAGGTATGAAGTTATCTCTGTACACGGGAGTACATCGCCTAGGCTAGTCGGTCTTTCGAATAATCGCGAACTCGTTCGGGCGCGTCGCGATTTTCTATTAGCTCGCGTGTTTGATATTTCAATCCCTATTTCTATGGGAATTTGAAAATATCTTAGCGTTGCGAAAGTAGAGTTTGAGTATACCGAACCGAAACCCCTTTTGTAAGACACGATATATAATAAAGTGTCAATAGAGTCATTTTAACTTAATTCGCTCCAAGTTAGATTAGGGTACCTTTGATACAGATAGCGCCAGCAGGCTGCGCCACTAGGGCGCATGTCGGGTCTCGATGCGTAGCCACCTCCACGTGGTGAGACCTGGTAATTGGTATCGTTTCCAAAGAATAATTTTTGGAAAACTATACCAAGCTAAGAGCTACGAACAAAGTTTAGGATATTTCCTATTACTTGTTAATTTTCAATGTTCCCCTTGGAATTTGAAAATAAAGAGTGGGCAATATCTCTTTAAATGATATTTAAATGAAGAGGAATTAAGGTAATAAGGAGAGTGCAAGTTCTTCGATTTAGTTGTAACTTTGCAGTTTTGTAGATATCGTAATGCAATTTATGGAAATATATCATTATAACCGCAATTACTCAATAATTTTTGAGATATTTGCGATTAAAGTTTTATTACTTTGTTAATTATACATTTCTTTCCAATGTCTTTCAAGTGAAGTTGTAGCGAAACTAGAACGATCGAGAATTGGTACAGTGGAGAACGGGCGTTCGATTCTCGTCCCTATGTATAAGGTTTGATAGTTTTTTCAATATATTTTTTATTTTGTATTCATTTTTCATTGCAAATAAACAATTGTAATTAAAATTCCTTAATAAAAAAAAAATTATTTTTTACGCTTTCTTATGCTAGTATATATTTATTACAAAATAATAAGAATATTATGCAGGAAAAATACTTTTCTATAGGAATCTTATTTACTACAGGAAATACAAAACCTATTGCTCATGTAAGTACTAATTATTAAATTAAATATTGTATATAAATGTTGCCTATAATTCCAACTTTGCTGTGCAGCTATAAATGTTCATGAATTAATTAGAAAAACTTGGGAATTTATTAATTTTCTACTGCCGAATAAATAAAAATTTTACCGCCTGCGATCCGCGCTATCTATGATTTGGGCTCAAAAATCAAGAAAGTGATAGAAATATAGAATACACAAGGAGGTTGCCGAAGAGCTCGTCACATGGCAGACAAGGACAGAGACAGGATAGAAAAGGATAGAAGGACTCCGACAGTGAAAAATTATTTAATTATTCAATTTCTATAATTAATTTATGAACTTTTATAATTTTATTGTAAAGCTGGAACTCCATGCTACATTCTTATATAATTTTCGTAAAGAATTTAACTCTAAATTGTTAGTTATTAATTTTTATTTGATGGCGTCTATGATTTCGTAACGGCGGCCATCACGATCTTCCGTGAAAATATTTAATACTGAACTAAACTAGAATCAAAATGTGATCTAAAGTTATATGAGAAGATTCGCAAGAACATTGTTTTTATAGTGAGTGCATAAAGTTAATGAGTGCATAAAGTCTCATAAATTAATTGCGTAAAGTATAGTAATTAATGAAAAACCAATGGCGTGTTCGACAATCTTCGACAATAATTCAAAAATTTCGTAGAATAATTATTAATAATTAATTAATTAGGGACAAATTTATATCAAAAAATATATGTGAAAGTTCTTGAAGAATCTGGCTTTACGATGCAATTATAAAAGTTCATAAATTAATTACAGATATTGAGTAATTAGTGAATTTTCCACTGCCGATTTGATTTATTGAAATATATTCGGGGCACATAACCAGAGTTAGTGAACTGACATCAGAGCCATCTATCATTTTAGACTCGAAGCGCGAGTTCCGCAACGAGAACACAGACGGCTCTGATGTCAGTTTACTAACTCTGGTTATGTGCCCCGAATATATTT
>NW_016913537.1:162419-191782 GCF_001483705.2 Eufriesea mexicana | reverse complement strand
GAAAATTAGATAAGAATGTAGCCTGGATTTCCAGCTTTGCATTGAAATATTAAAAGTTCATAAATTAATTACAGAAATTGTATAATTAATTAATTTTTCAATGTCGGAGCCCTTCTATCCTTTTCTATCCCCTCTCTGTCCTTGTCTGGCCTATTGCGAGCTCTTCAACAACCTCCTTGCCTATTCTACGTTCCTATTGCTTTTCCGAGCATATGGTCCAAAATCATAGATGGCGCTGATCGCAGGCGGTAAAATTTTTATTTATTCGGCATTAGAAAATTAATAAATTCCCAAGTTTTTCTAATTAATTCCTGAACATTTATAGCTGCACAGCAAAGTTGGAATTATGGGCAACATTCATATACAATATTTAATTTAATAATAGGTACTTACTTGAACGATAGGGTTTGTATTTCCTGCAGTAAATAAGATTGCTATAGAAAAGGATATTTTTTGCATAATATTCTTATTATTTTGTAATAAATATATACTAGCATAAGAATGCGTAAAAAATAATTTTTTTTATTAAAGAATTTTAATTACAATTATTTATTTACAATTAAAAATGAATATAAAATAAAAAATATACTGAAAAAACTATCAAAACTATAGACGGGAACCGAACTCCGGTCGTCCTCCAGTATATCAATTCTCGATCGTTCCAGTGACGCTACAACTTAACTTGAAACACATTGAAAATAAATATATAATTAACGATGTAATAAAACTTTAATCACAAATATCTTAAGAACTATTTAGTAATTGCAGCTATAATAATATATTTTCTTAAACTGCATGACGATATCTACAAAGCTGCAAAGTTTGAACTAAATCGGTGATCCGAAGGACTTGCACACTCCTTGTTAGTAAGGAAAGGAATCCACGTAAGGAAAGGTAAGTAAGGTAAGTGTAAGGTAAATATGAGGTAAGTAAAATAATTAAAATGTACTGCAAAGCATAAAAAGAATTGTCCAAGGAATTCTTGGAAATGACGTCATTTCTTGGAATTGTCTCGACAAGCGACCTCCTTTCATATCATGTTATCCGGATACAAAATCGCAAAATTGGCCAAAAATTTTTCATCGGAGAAATCGGCAAAAATTGGACCGATTAAAAACCCAGATTTGGCTAATTTTGCGATTTTGTATCAGGATAACATAACACGACAGGAGATCTATCGCCGTGCCACTTCTAAGAAATGACGTCATTTCCAAGAATTTCGAGGACAATAATTTTGCAGCTTACATGGACAATACTTTCGCCGCCGCAGTGGTCAATACTTTTACCGCCTCGGTGGACAATACTTTTCCTGTTTTTGGTCAATACTTTTGCCGCCTCGGTGGACAATACTTTTCCTGTTTTTGGCCAATACTTTTACCGCCTTGATGGACAATACTTTTCCTGTTTTTGGTCAATACTTTTGCCGCCTCGATGGACAATACTTTTCCTGTTTTTGGTCAATACTTTTGCTACCTCGGAGGACAATACCTTTGCGGCCTCGAAGAAAAATTTTTGGCCGATTTCACGACTTTGTATCAGGAGAACATAATATGATAGGAGGTCGCTCGTCGAGACAGTTCCAAGAAATGATGACGTCATTTCCAAGAATTCTCGGGCTGCACTTTTGCAACCCCACCGTAAAATTTCCGGCCGATTTCGCGACTTTGTATCAGGATAACATGACATGAAAGAAGGTCGCTCGTCGAGACAGTTCCGAGAAATGACATCATTTCCAAGAATTCTCGGGCTGCACTTTTGCAACCTTGCCGTAAAATTCTTGGCCAATTTTGCGATTTTGTATTAGGATAACATGACATGAAAGGAAGTTGCTCGTCGAGACTGTTCCAAGAAAAGACGTCATTTCCAAGAATTCTCGGGCTCCACTTTTGCAACCTTGCCGTAAAATTCTTGGCCAATTTTGCGATTTTGTATCAGGATAACATGACATGAAAGGAGGTTGCTCGTCGAGACAGTTCCAAGAAAAGACGTCATTTCCAAGAATTCTCGGGCTGCACTTTTGCAACCTTGCCGTAAAATTTTTGACCAATTTCGTGATTTTGTATCAGGAGAACATGACATGAAAGGAGGTTGCTCGCCGATGAATTCCAAGAAATGACGTCATTTCCAAGAATTCTCTGGACAATACTTGTCCTGCTTTGCAGTACGTTTTAATTATTTTACTTACCTTATACTTACCTTATACTTACCTTACTTACTTACCTTCCTTTCCTTACTTAGTTTAATTCCTCTTCATTTAAATATCATTCAAACAGATACTGCCCACTCTCTATTTTCAAATTCCAAAGAGAATATTGAAAATTTACGAGAGATAGGAAATATCTTAAACTGTGTGCGTAGCTCTTAGCTTGGTATCGTTTGCCAAAGATTTGTCTTTGGAAAACGATACCAATTACCAGGTCTCACCACGAGGAGGTGGCTACGCATCGAGACCCGACATGCGCCCTAGTGGCGCAACCTACTGGTGCTATCAGTATCAAAGGAACCCTAATCTAACTTGGAGCGAATTAAATTAAAGTGACTCTACTGACACTTTGTTTTATTTCGTGTCTTACAAAGTCGCGATGCGCCCGAACGAGTTCGCGATCATTCGAAAGACCGACTAGCCTACGAGACGTACTCTCGCGTACAAGATATCTCCATGCCTCGGCACCCTCCCGACTGAACCTAGCCCACCCAGCCACCACAGACCCTGCCATGACTTACTCGCGAACGAGAGCGATCGACGAACCAACGAAACACCCAAAATCAAGCCGAGGGTCCCTAGCGAAGCCCTGTAGCCGGTCACGCAGGCCCCTGCCACATGGGGGAGAAATTAATCATCCCATGGGGTCTGACCGTAGGCCCATATGCAATGTCCGGCTACAGGACTCATACCCCGGTCGTGCACGCGCTGGTGCCCAGGACGACTAAGGCCGACAGACCCTCGAATTGACCCAGGTGAGTGCCAGCCCGCCGACCACCCTAGAACCGATGCGTGACAAGGGTGGCAGTGGCGAGGGTGAGTGTCGGAACGAATCGTTTGGATGACTTACGAGACGTGGAGTTATCGAGCACACGAGAGTACGTCGCGCAGGCTAGTTGGTACTTAAGAACAATCGCGATTATCGCGAGAACAATTATGTTCTATTTGGTAAACGAGAGGGAAAATATGAAATATATATATTCGCTCCAAGTTAGATAGTTTACCTTTGAACTGGTAGCGCGCACATGAAACTTAGTCTAGGAATCTATCTTATCTGCTTACGACTACTTAGGTCTAAACGCACGCATGCCGCGTCGTCCAACGATGTCTTCTTACTGAAATTTTGCAAAACGTGAAAATCTGAAAGGAAACAAAAATTAGAATCTGGAACAGAAAAAGTAGTTAAAACCTGGAAAAAAAAATATGAAAGATTACGAATTAGTACGAGGAAAGGAACTAAAGACGAATGGATCAATCAAACGGAAGAAGCAACCCAACGATGCGACAAACAACCAACAATGAGACATTCGAATATTATACGAAATATTCGAATTCTCAAATATAAATGAATAAAAATGAGAAAACAATATCTGAAAAGAAAAAAAAAACTATTAATACCTGAAGAAAGAAAAAATAATCAAAATCTGATAAAAATATATATATATAAACCTAAAGGAATACGAATTAGTAAGAGGGAACAAACTAAAAGTAAAAGGATCAAACAACCGAAGGGAACAACCCAACGATGAGATATAAAAGACCCAAGCATGAGACATTCGAATATTATACGAAATACTCGAACTCTCAAATAAAATGAAATAAAAACGAAGAAATAATATCTGAAACGAAAAGAAATAATTAATACCTGAAAGAAGCAAAAATAATTAAATCCTGAAAGAAAAAAATAATTAACAGCTGAAAATAAAAAAAATTATTAGTAAATTGTTAAATAGGGTGGGATGAGGTTGGGGTAGCCAGCCCCAACCTCACTTCGGACCCACACCCCTACCGCGCACTTAGAAATTTAGACGCGTCACTTCCGAAGTCGAACTGACAAATGAGTTCTGCTCCGTCGCGTCGCGCCTTATATAGCTTCCGATCGGCCGATTTAGAAATTTAGACGCGTCACTTCCGAAGTCGAACTGACAAATGAGTTCTGCTGCGTCGCGTCGCGCCTTATATAGCTTCCGATCGGCCGATCTCCCCACCCCTATCAGAAATTTCCGAACTTTGCCGATTCCATTATTTATAATTTTCCCCCTTTAATAGCTAATAATTTATTAATTTTTTCACTTTTATTGTAAATATACGTTGCAAGCAATTTGTTAATAACAATATTAATTTGTTATTAACAATTAGTGTAATAATTTATACATTTTTTGTAAATTATATATACATTTTAGCACGGATGCGTTGTAAGTGCGAGCAATAACCCGAAATTTATTAATTTTTCCAATTTTATTATAAATTTACGTTGTGAACAATTTATTGTTAACGATATTAATTTATTATTAACAATAAATAGAATAATTTATAAACTTTTTGTAAATTATTAGTATGTTTTGACATAAGTTTATTGTAAGTTCAAGTAATAACTAATAATTTATTAATTTTTTCACTTTTATTATAAATTTACAATCTGAACAATTTTTTATCAACAATAAATTTGATAATTTATACGTTTTTTCTTATAAACTATAATATAATATAACTGTATTCCTATTTCCACACAATAAATTTCCACGATACCTACATGTATGTTAAAATATTTTTATTTCCTCTCTACTTTTTAATAAAATAAAGTATTACTCAAATGGTAAAAATGTTAGAACATTCATTCCCCTCTTAAAACTTAAATGAGAATTCATTTTCCAATAACTTTATATTAAAAAATCGTCCGTATTTGTGTATCGAATAACAAAACTGTTTCGAACTACAAGCGATTAACATAAACTTCTTCTAATTTTACGATTAATATGAAAAAGTACATGAAAACGTACATCACTGGATCACTGGACCCAATCACTGAACCACTGGATCACTGGATCTCTGGACCCAATCACCGAACCACTGGTTCTCTGGACCCAAAACACCGAACCACTGAATCTTTGGACCCAATCACTGGACTGCTGGATCACTGGACCACTGGATCACTGGACCCAAAACACCGAACCCTAAATCAAACGAAATTAGCATAAAAATACCTGTTCCGCGCTGTCCATTAACACTAGAACTACCGATCTTTAGTGGGCACCTAACTATAATGTGCACAGATTATAGTCATTTCAAGTGATACGATGAATATGAGTGAATATATCGATTACAGTTCTTTCTTAATACGAGTTGATACCAATTTTATTCTTAAAACAGGTGTATATGTTCGGTGATTTTCCAAAAACGAAAATTCTGGAACCAGTCATTTCGACTGGTTTGGTGGTTCTAGTGTTAATCGCAGCCACTGCTCACCCCCAAAGACGAGAGCCACGTGGAGAAAAGCGAAAGCCGAGGCACCCTTCTCACCTCGGCACTCACTGCTCGGCGAAGGAGCGGAAAAGGGCGACGCTGGGCGTCGCTTGAAGAAGCGGGACGGCCGGTGCATCTGAATAAATCCAACCGTGAGCACGGCTACATTGTCCGCGTCGGGGCCATTATGCTCGCGGGCGGGGGTGGGTAAATAGCAGTTAGTTTGGGAGCGACGCCGCGACGGCGGCGCACGACGCCGGAACGGGCCGGCGTGGCACGCGTGTTTGACGAATTACACGGCTGGACGAGATCGAAAGTAAAGTTCTCTCTCGTCCGTGTCCTCGCTCAGCTGTCGCTGCTGGCCCATCCGTTCGATGGCCTCAATTTTTTCCACCCGCCGCTCGGCGTCGCGACGCCCCATCTCTCTCCAGAGCTTCCTCCGCGGCCAGATCGCGCTGTCGATCGTCGATACCTTATCCTCGTCGTGCTTGCTTCCGATTTGACAGCTTCGACGTGTCACGATGACCAGGAGCGACTGGGTATACTAACTTAAATTTATGTTCGTTTCACTCGTTTCGTCCGAACTCTTCTTTGCTTTTCCAATCGAAGTAAATACTGTCTTGTATTCGTATCTGTGGGAATGTTTAGCTTTTAAGTTGGTGCGAATGAGAGGTGATGCGTGGTGACGAGTGTGACAAGAGTTTAAGTAACAAAATAATTTTTACCACGAATTGGAGAATTTTTCGGCTTTCATTTTCCTCGGATTTTCTTCTTTTTGAATTTCACGGTGAAACGTCGGCCCACGTGGCCAGGGTCAGCCGGCTGTCCCATTTTCAGGGCCCGCTCGACGAGCTAGAATGAATTACGCGCCGGTGACACGTGTTTATTTAGCCGCGCGGGTCACGTGGGCGAATAAGATAAATGGTTGCACTCGGATGCGGTTGTCGCGATGCACTTGTGCAATAAGCACCGCCGATTGTGCAAAAGATCGCCGGAACTGCGTCGCAATCGATGGCGCTTTCCTTGAACTTGAACCCGATTGAACTTTCATTCCGCGGAGATGGACGCGAAGAGTCCAGCGTGGGTTTATTCCAAAGGAAGAACAACTTTCGCGAATTTCGTATTTTCTTTTTCGGAGAAAATATTGGTTTAATAATTGAACTGTCGAAGTAAAAAGTTTGTTCGATATTAAAAAAATTCGAAGCTCTCGTGTTTCTTCCCAATAAATTCAAAACATTTCTCCCCAATTAAAAATTTCGAAGCTGTCACGTCTTCCTATTAAACTCAAAAAAAAGTCTTCACTATTAAAAATCTGGAATCTTCAAAATCTGTGGAGTTAAAAAATTTCTTTGACATTGAAAATATTGGAAGCTTCGGTCTCTTTCCAATAAACACGAAAAATTTCTCTTCCTTAAAAATTTCGAATATTTGAAATTAAAAAAATTCGAAACTCTCACGTCTTCCTACTGAATTCAACAAATTTTTTCACTATTACGAATCTCGAATCTACAAAATCTGTGAAATTAAAAAATTTTTCCGCCATTTAAAAAAATTCGAAGCTCTCGTGTTTTCCCAATAATCACGAAAAATTTCTTTCCTATTAAAAATTTCGAAGCTATCAGGTCTTCTGACTAAACTTAAAAAATGTCTTCACTATTAAAAATCTGTGGAATTAAAGAATGTCTTTGACATTGAAAATATTGGAAGCTTCGGTCTCTTTCCAATAAACTGGAAAAAATTTTTCTTTATTAAAAATTTCGAATATTTGAAATTTAAAAAATTCGAAACTCTGACGTCTTCCTACTGAATTCAACAAATTCTTCACTATTACGAATCTCGAATCTACAAAATCTGTGAAATTAAAAAATTTTTCCGCCATTTAAAAAAATTCGAAGCTCTCGTGTTTTCCCAATAATCACGAAAAATTTCTTTCCTATTAAAAATTTCGAAGCTATCAGGTCTTCTGACTAAACTTAAAAAATGTCTTCACTATTAAAAATCTGTGGAATTAAAGAATGTCTTTGACATTGAAAATATTGGAAGCTTCGGTCTCTTTCCAATAAACACGAAAAATTTTTCTTCCTTAAAAATTTCGAATATTTAAAATTTAAAAAATTCGAAACTCTCACGTCTTCCTACTGAATTCAACAAATTCTTCACTATTACGAATCTCGAATCTACAAAATCTCTGAAATTAAAAAATTTTTTCGCCATTTAAAAAAATTCGAAGCTCTCGTGTTTTCCCAATAATCACGAAAAATTTTTTCCCTATCAAAACTCTCGAATCTTCCACATTCCTGGAATAA
The DNA here is from genome assembly GCF_001483705.2 of Eufriesea mexicana. NCBI lineage: Eukaryota > Metazoa > Arthropoda > Insecta > Hymenoptera > Apidae > Eufriesea > Eufriesea mexicana. The sequence continues at coordinate 184,030 of NW_016913537.1, read as the reverse complement.
ACCGAAAAAATATCTCGCGCGTTAAAAATCCCTAATCTACCATACTCTAATAACCTCGCGAGAGGTTAAATCGGACGAGACTGAAAATTCCCATGCACCTAACTCGAGGAACTTAAAACCGAGCGCGATAAGGAAACCGCGATACGCGTCTTCCTCCATCGATATTCACGGCTCTGGGAAAAACTTGGACAAACATCGTTCCAGGCAACAAACATGTTTGTCTCGATCTTTCTCCGTGGATGGAGGCTGCTAGCAGAGCTTCCTGCGAGACGTTCAGACGTCTCCTCTTCTCCTTATCAATCGATCCGCGAGTGTTTATCAGCTCGGATAGCAGCTGCACGCGTCTAGGAAACGTCGGCTGCCAGTGATAGAAAGATTTAGAGAGCGGAAGAGGTCGGTGATGAGGATCGGGAGACGTCGGGGTAGGCAATGGTTGTTTTCGAGCTAGACAACATAGCTGAACCAGTCACCGGGCATAATGAATCTGTTTCGAACGGGACGGTGCACAGGGTCTGGCAACCTATTGCCGGTGTACCGTTGCTGGCCCTCGTGTCCTCGAAAATCGCCCATTGAACCAACAGGCCAGGTTGTTTCGCGATATACGACAGCCTCGACAAAACGTGGTTGCTCGGCCACTGACTAAATTATCGCTCTGTATTATATCGGGCCTGGAAGACCACCCGTTGCTTGTACCATTCGCGCCACTGTTTACGTTGTACAGGTTGTTTCTTCAATGAACCCCGTGAATGGTACCAGTGGTGCATTGTGTCTGCGTTTGGCTCGGGTTTGTTGTTGCTCACTGGTAATCCGAGAAGTAGTCTGCTTAGCAGCTTTCGCTGGCAGCCTTTCAGTATTTCGGTGATTGGTCTTTCGATAATTATTACGGTTTGGTGGTTGGTGATATTTTTGATACGAATTTTGAGGAAGATCGAAGAGTCTAGGGGAATTCTTGAAGTCTGGTTTTGATTTTTTAACGAGTAATACTATCTTTTAATCGGTGTATTTGGTGCTGGACAAGCTGGATAGTTGGTTTTTCGATAATTATCACTGTTTAATGGCTGCTGATATTTTTGATACGAATTTTGAGGAAGATCGAGGAGTCTAGGGGAATTCTTGAAGTCTGGTTTTGATTTTTTAACGAGTAATACTATCTTTTAATCGGTGTATTTGGTGCTGGACAAGCTGGATAGTTGGTTTTTCGATAATTATCACGGTTTAGTGGCTGGTGATATTTTTGATACGAATTTTGAGGAAGATCGAGGAGTCTAGGGGAATTCTTGAAGTCTGGTTTTGATTTTTTAACGAGTAATACTATCTTTTAATCGGTGTATTTGGTGCTGGACAAGCTGGATAGTTGGTTTTTCGATAATTATCACGGGTTAGTGGCTGGTGATATTTTTGATACAAATTTTGAGGAAGATTGAGGAGTCTAGGGGATTTTTTGAAGTCTTTTTATTTTTTAATCAGTGACACCTTTGGTACTAGGCAATCTAGATGATTGGTTTTTGATCATTATTATGATTTGGTGGTTGGTGATATTTTTGATACGAATTTTGAGGAAGATCGAGGAGTCTAGGGGATTTTTTGAAGTCTGGTTTTGATTTTTTAATGAGTAATACTATCTTTTAATCGGTGGATTTGAAGTTAGGCAAGCTGGATAGTTGGTTTCTTGGTAATTATTATGATTTAATGGTTGGTGATAGTTTTAATAGAAATTTTGACGAAAATAGAGGAGTCTAGGGGATTTTTCGAAGTCCTTTTATTTTTTAATCAGTGATACCTTTGGTGCTAGACAAGGTAGATGGGTAATTATGGATGGTGATTATGGTTTAGTGCTTGATGACACTTCTAACACAAATTTTGACGAATAGAGGAGTCTTGAAGTCTCTATTTTTCAATTTTTAAGCAAGAATATCTTTGGTGCTAGGAAGATTGGGTACCTGATCCGGATCTACAGTTTTTACTATTACTAATCTTAGCAAAATGTCAATTATTAAAACTAAATAATACTTATCCTTACATTATTTTCTCCCCGATAATAAATAAAAGTTTGAATTATTCCTCTGTTCTGTTAAACCTATTTAACACCCCGTTTTATGCTTATATTGCAGTTCTCGATATGTAAAAAGTTACAGTAATATTAAATAATTTTGTAATATCGTGTTTGTCCAAAGAATTTTTGTCTGTGATAATATTATTAATTATTTCCACGGTTTATAAAAATAAATATTCGGTTTATTGCTACTAAATAATATAATTAATACAATAACAAAGGATCCCGAGCTCTCTAATTTCTGATTGTCCTGGGCCCCGTAATTTCTAGCGTCGGCTCTGCCTTTGAAATACCACTGGCCACGTGGGAAGAAATCGGAAATCGTATGACGTTCTTGGAAGACTCAGAATTGGAAATGACATGATAATTTTTTCGACCACTTTAAAGCAATAATTTTTGACGCGTATCTACTAAAATTTTGTCAAACAATAAGAAAATCTCAGCAATTATATTCCACGTTATCTGACGATTCCTTAGATATTTCTTTTAGAAATTGTCAATTTTTTATTTAACAATTTAAAAGAAAAGAGATCTATATTTGCAATATTTTGCAATATTCTAAAGATTCCCGCCTATAAATTTTTGCGAAAAATTGAACCTTGAAAAGCTAATTAATTACTGATTACGAATTAAGCGAATTATCAGTGGAGATTACACTCTGCGTGTTTCATCCGTTACCCATATATCGCTGCTTCGGAAGAACAATGACGCAAGTGCTAAATTGGAACATTTTGGGTAACATGCGTCACTGGTCTCAGAAATAACTAGTCCTTCCGATTAGACAAAGTGACCGGAATATGCTAATAATTTCTTCACTCCCAGAGTTACGAAATATATTTCACACCATTTTATACAATCTACGTACCTTTAAAATTATTTTATTTCGATAGTTCTACCTCTTAAAAAATTACTTTTACTCGTATCTCGAGTTGCCATTTCCTAAAAAACTATTTCAAACATTTCCACCTCTATATTTTATTTTCCCTAAATTAAATTTGCTGTATTGACATTTTTGGAACACGATTTTTCTTCCAATTTTAAGCTCTAGAATTAACAAATTTCCTAAAATTTCTTTTAAAGAAAAAATAAAAAAAAAAAAATCAGAAAGATAGAAAGGAATTAAAAAATGTTAATTATCGTACACTATATTATTGTATACTTGGTAGGAAGAAATGATGTAAGAATTAGATAATAAATGTAGAAGCGAATTTAACGTATTATTTTATGAAATGGAAGTTTGTTGTATTACGACTGGAGTATAGCGGCAGATTGGAGTAGGCGAAGTTCCAAGTAGATGACTGCCATAACTAATCAGTCGCGGACATTTTGATTGAAGTGCGAGACGTGGGTTTTAATTATGACTAATAACACGGGTACAGTGTGTTATGCACTCGAAGACACGTGGTTTACAAGATTGATGCGAGATAATAGTAATTAAATATATTCCTGACGTCTGTGTCGACAATAATGTTCATTCTATTACCCAAAATTTCCCGATATTCTATATTTTTCATTTCTCGATACCCGTGTCGAGAGACATTTCGAGTCCTCGTTAATCCACGTTTAATTTCATTATGCTAATTAAACATATACTAGCAATAATATGTACGATGTATAAATTAATTAAAAAAGGAGAAACAATATTAATATTAATATATTAATATTTTGCTATTATTAACGAGACACACAAAAGTATAATTAACGCAGAAAACGTTTAAATAATAAACCCAAAGTAATATACTATCTAAATAATTTTTATTTTCTTCCCTTTCTCTCGCTCTTTATCGCGATTTCATTGTCCTGTTCGCTCCTCGATAATTGTATGATCGTTTTGTTTTGGCAGATTCATCTGAACATTTTTCTAAACATCATTCACGCTAGATGACACTCGCACGTATTGTATTTGCATCATAGATTGCACAATTATTAACAAAAGAGTCTCGCTAGTTTAATCACATTTACATTCGTACACGTAAAACCTACACTCGCAATTAGAACCTTGCGTTAAGAAACAATCGTTTGCAAATTTTTGTATATATTACAAAATATTCTCTAATATCACTAGTATAGCAATTTTTAATATTACTAATATACTATCTGTTAATATTACTAATATACTAATATACTAATACTAATATTCATATACTATACTAATATTTTAATACTATTACTAATATCCTGTACTAATATTCTAATACTAATACTAATATCCTATACTATTATTCTATTACTAATACTAATATACTATGCCAATATTCTAATACTAATACTAATATACTATACTAATATACTATTACTAATATACTAAACTATAATACAAATATACTAATATACTCTATTACTTAAAATACAAAACTTTTTCAATTGAAATTGTTATATATATTCTCTACCAGTTAAAATACCTAACCTCTTCAGAGATACTGGGGTACACATAATGTGTACATCTACATTCATTAAAATTATTATTATCATTAATGAAAAGAAAATTAGAATCAGTTGGATAACTATCCAACATAGAATCCCTCAATATATATAAATAAATAAATAAATAAAAAAAATGTTAAATAAATTTCTTCCTACTTTAAAAAATTCATTCCTACCCGAAGAGGTTAAAGTACTTTTCAAGTGTCTTACTAACATTTTTAATTTAATTTGCGTATCTCGAAAAGTGAAAAATGTACAAGAATTTCTAAATTGTTCCTAAACTTTCGTTAATAAATGTGCGCGGATATATTTGATAATATAAAGAATATTACGCATTTTATCTCGCCGTGCCAGCAATACGAACACTTTCATCCCTCGCTCTATATATCTACACCGTTTACGTCCTATATTTTCGTTGCTTCTTAATAAAAACATTTATACACTTTTCATTACGCAATTACGTTCCAGTCTCATTTTAACCTACGGAACGCCTGGCACTTCCACGTAAAAACCTGAACCACCCTATATACCCCGGGCATGTTCCTCCAAACTTGAAATATTTCTACAACTTTGACCCTAAAACCACGTATATCATACGTGCCATCTACGGTCTCTCGACAACTCCAATTTTGGAACCACTATCGTAGCTATATCACATACCGTCCGTATCACTTAAGGGGCTTTTCCAGCGTCTTGCTTGATTTTTTCGACATTTTTGAAAAATTATTGCGAGGAACCAATAGGAGTTTGAACTTTAAAATTAACAGGGTTTATTCCTAATATCTTCGACTACATGTGTTGCATTTTTCGTTAAAATATATGGAAAATTGCCGGTGCTACGTGCCATTGTCTGAAGGACCTCTTAAACATCCCTTATCCATGGTGTCTGTAATACAGGACTCATCCTGTTATCAGAAATTTAAAAAATTCAACAGAATTTCTCCTAAGTACGAGTACAGCTGTGATTGATGCTAAATAAAGCAAAAAATATTGGCAAATACAAAAATGACGGCTCCCTGAATTTATCGTACCGATTTTTTGATTTCCTTTTAAACATATGAATGTGAAGAAAATAGAAGCAATGCGAATTTTTGAATAATTCTACTAAGGATTATAGACACAGGTATACTGAACATCTGTACAAAATTTCGTGCCGATCTGTCGAATACTTTCGGAGAAATCATGGACGCCATTTTAAAAAACGCAGCTTCGAGAAATACGCGTTTAAAATTTTACGTCTTTCTTTCTTCCTCTTTCCACGTGGGCATGAGCTATTCTGGAATCTTCACTGTCCATTTTCGAAGACACTTCTACACTCCGTGCCAATATGCAAAATTGCCAGCAAAACTGGATGGGTATCGAAGTGACGTCGATTTTTCGGCAATAAAAAGAACTCGGTCTGCCCATCCATCTCATTAAAATATCTACAACTTCGTCATTTGCAAAAGCCCGAGCCTAATATTCACGAAAAGTATTCCTAAAAACGTGTACTCGTATAGCCAAAAATTTATTTCACCCTAAATACCAGAAGACACCCTCAAAATAATTCTACAATAATTTCGAGACCACCATCATGATTCGCTCGAAACTCGTCTACACCTCCGATCAGAAAATCGCACGATCGAGCAAAACGATCTGCCTAATTGCAGCGAGCGTTAAAAATACGTTGGCAATATCTCTCTCTCGGCCGAAACACGCGCAGCCACCCCATAGGCCCATAGGGATGAAGAGGAGCTCATTGGCGAAATCCGCCTAACGGCGCAGCGAGCTCGTCGTCTCCATTACCCGATTAATTATTCGACACACGGGGCCCGGTGTGGAAGGAAAAAGAATTCGCGTCGTCGACTGATTAAATATGGCGAACGGCATGGAACGAAAGCGATAGTATCGCGCTCCCTTTCGTCCCCGCGGCGGAGATTTTTATCGCAGCCGGGTCAGTCGGAATCGCGTGGCAAATATTTCCGTTTATGGATAGCGTTTGTTTTGACAGGACCGCGGGGGACACCGTTGCCCCGCGAATCCGTTGATCGAGCGATCGTCCCCCAGCGAGAAAATGACGGGGGATGCACCGCGCGCGGAGTCGCAGACAGAGATGGACGAGGACATTCGAATCAGGTGTGTTCTGCCTCTACCTGCCGCGTAAACGCGCGTCGTTAACGCTTACGACCATAAGCGTTTTGTGTGCTAACAGGGGTAGGGTTTTGGGTACAGGATGTTTCATTTTTGGGGGGTCGAAGAGGGTGGATCTTCGTTGGTCGTTGGAGGGGATGGAGGTGTTAATTTGGGGGAGTGGATGAGGCTTGTGGGAGTATGTTTTCTGTTGGGTAGTATATTTGGAAAATTTTATTCGTGTCGATAATTGAGAAATTGTATGAAGTCAAAAAGAGATATTGTTTTGGGGGTGGAAGATGCGAATGTGAGTATTTGTTACGTTGAATAATATATTTAGGAATTTTTATTTGTATATCTAATTGTGAAAATGAGATATTGATGAGATTGGGGGATGATTGAAGCGTTTGTTTTGGGGGTGGAAAATGCGAATGTGATTATTTTTAACATTGGATAATGGTTCTTCGTTGGTCGTTGGAGAGGATGGAGGTGTTGATTTGGAGGAGTGGATGAGGCTTGTGGGAGTATGTTTTCTGTTGGGTAGTATATTTGGAAAATTTTATTCGTGTCGATAATTGAGAAATTGTATGAAGTCAAAAAGAGATATTGTTTTGGGGGTGGAAGATGCGAATGTGAGTATTTGTTACGTTGGATAATATATTTAGGAATTTTTATTTGTATCTCTAATTGTGAAAATGAAATATTTTTCCCCCAAATGAGATTGGGGGTCGATTGAAGTGTTTGTTTTGGGGGTGGAAAATGAGAATGTGATTATTTTAAAACATTGGATAATGGATCTTCATTGTATGGTTCTTCGTTGGTCGTTGGAGAGGATGGAGGTGTTGATTTGGAGGAGTGGATGAGGCTTGTAGAAGTATGTTTTCTGTTGGGTAGTATATTTGGAAAATTTTATTCGTGTCGATAATTGCGAAATTGTATGAAGTCAAAAGGAGATATTGGCGAGGTTTGTTGTTGGTGACTGAGGCATTTGTTTTGGGTGTGGAAGACGCGAATGTAATTATTTGTTATGTTGGATAATATATTTAGGAATTTTTATTTGTATATCTAATTGTGAAAATGAGATATTGATGAGATTGGGGGATGATCGAAGCGTTTGTTTTGAAGATGGAAAATGCCAATGTGATTATTTTTAACATTGGATAATGAATTTAGGAATTTTTATTTATTTCTAATTGAGAAAAATAGATATTAATGAGATTCATTGTGGGTGATTAAAGCGTTTGCTTTAAGGATAGAAAATGCGAATATGAGAATATTTTACAGTGGATAATAGATTTAGGAATTTTTATTTGTGTCTCTAATTATAAGAATGATCTAACGATGAGTGAAAAGGAAATATTGATGAAGTTTTTTGTGGGTAATTGAAGCGTTTGTTTTGGGGGTGGAAGATGCCAATGCGAATATTTTTAATGGTGGATAATGAATTTAGGAATTTTTACTTCTATCTCTAATTGTGAAAATGTGATATTGATGAGATTTGTGGGGAGTGATTGAAGTGTTTGTTTTGAAGAGTGGTAGAAGCAAATATGAGTATGTGTTACGTTGAATAATGGATTTGAGAATTTTTATTTGTGCCAGTAATTATAGAATCCAAGAGAAATGATTTTATTAGTCATTTCGTGTTGCATTAATTTATATTAGAATAAAATTAATTATTTTCGAACTTCATAATTTTATAGCAATTAATTTTGTAATTTATAATTTAATTTAATTTTCGCAATTTATGATTAGTCTATTTTTATAATTACCGGTACATTTAATCTCATTACTTGAAGTTTATAGTATATTAACGAATATACTATATTATACTATAATATACTATATACTAATTATACTATTTGAGTACAAAAAAATTTATTCGTAATACTTTTTCAGAAATTAATTACCCTAATTGGTACAATATTGATTATTAATTAAAAAGAAATTTGTTATTCTTCCTGCGTTATTGTTAAATATTTTTAATTTTTAAAAAGAACGCAAGCAAAATATTCTTTCACCTACGATGCACTTAGGTGCTTAATTCGTATAATTTCATACGTCCTAACACTGCAATAATTATATACAGAGTACAAACGATAAATTTACAAGAACGTACGCGTTACATTAATTTTTAAATTTAATTCCTTTCGTAATTCCGATGTAAGGTAAATTAATAAATCTTAATAATTTAGAACGGCCATAGCTATTAATCCTCGATTTGTATCGCCAGATTTATATTTTACTTTAATTACAATTTCGCGTCAAAGTGTAGTTTCTATCGCGTAAAATATAGAACACGGGGTAAAATTAAACAGCCTAAAATCAATCCGCGTTACAGTCATCTGCGATCCAACGATATCGCTTGAAGGTTAAATATTATTCACCATTTTGATTTTCCGTCAAACACGTTACACGATTCATACTCGATAAACCTTAACGTTATAAATTAAAAGCAAAGTTAGGGTTGAGATTAAACTTTGTTATAAATACGATCTGTCTTTGTCATATCTTGACCGTAATCTATGCCACGAGAGGGTAACGCTAGGCAAGGGGTTAAACGAGAGAGGGTCTAGCTAGTTAGGGTCGTTATATAATAATCGTAAATATCGCGTATTTCTGGCTCGTTTCACTAATTTGTTTATGGGGCCAGGAATTCGTCGAAGCGTGGCGGACTTCGTGAAAAATCTCGATATTATCTGAAAATTAAAATACACCATCTTTTCCAAGGATTCTGTATCCTAGATATCCAAAATACGACTAATCTATCACAAAACCACCCTCGGTTTAATTAATTCGTAACAGGCATTTACAATTTCCTATACATAGAATAATATACAAAATAACTAACACTATTGAAAGTCTACTATTTTAAAAATCAATTCCATTAAATTTAATATTAAATATTAAAATATACAAAAATAATAACCGATAATCAATCGACTGTCAATCTAAATCATAAACAAATATCTATATACTATATACAATACTATACAAGTTAAAAACCATTTAAGTACAATTCCTACAATGGAACCATCGAACGTACCTGCAAAATAAAACGAACACTCTTTCCTCTCAATTTCTCGCTAGAATTTGAATTTGAAAATTCCATCTCTTAGAGACCCAACGATACAGCCCTAACCCCATAACGAACCACCGAAATGGGAGGAAAATCGGGCTATGTTAAACGAGCTGCAGCATGCAACGTAATGCGCGCGTGCGGGCGCGGGCAGGTAGGTGTACGCGTGTACCTGTACACGCCTCCATTTTTCCGATAATGCGAGATTTCGCCAATTACGCGGCCCCCGGTTGTGCACATAATTGGTCGCATGTCAAAAACGTGGATTATTTTTGAAGAATTAATGCGAGAGTACGCCGGCGGGATAAACGCGTACAGTTGGAGCAACAAAGTCGGTTACCGTAACGAGTTATAATTAACGAGGTGATTCTTTTAACTTGCAGCCGTAATAGGTTGAATTAAAATAAAAAAGAACGAGCTGCGGGCAATTAGCCGTTCTCGTATTGTGTCCAATCGATTCTAACCGTATTATCATTAACGTGCCTCCATTTTTTTTCTCTCCCTCTCTCTCTCTCTCTCCCTTTCCCTCTCCTTTTTCCTTCACTTTTGCTCGTTACACCAGTCCCGTTTAAGTGGAACGGGCCGAAATTCATGTCAACGATACGAAATTACAGGCTCGCGCGATACCTTTTGCGGTCATTATAGTCTTCACACGTATACTTTTCTTTCGTTTCTTTGCACACCGCGACGCCAGTTGTATGGTGTCATTTCTCGGATCATTATAATTTCCCTTTTCAACGACCACAGGCTGGCTAAGACCTCTGTGTTTTCCGTCGTAGATCAAGCTCGCGAAGGATTGTTCCAGGGGATGGTTTAACGTCGCGATGACGGTGGTGTCGAGTTGTATTCGCGAGGATGAGATTAACGCGAAAGGTAAAATTTGCGAGATCGATCGGTAACCTTGGACCGATGTTCGAGTGATCTCAGCGAGCTTCGACCGATCATCAACGTCCTACGATCTTCGAGCAATTCTCGATGATCGTGGATACGTCCTTCAGAGATCTTCGCTGATCTTCAGAAAGGTGATCTTGCGAAAATGACATTTAATGTGCTGGAATAGTCGTCAAATGACCTTTAGACGACCTACAGTGGTCTTTAATGATAATAGGGTAATCTCGTATTGATTTATAATGATTCGAAATGGATGTTAACGCTAGATTTACGGAACCCGTGAACTTGACGGAAGGGTTGTTCCAATTATACGATGGTAACAGGTTTAGTTAACTTATATTAAGACTGTTAATATAATATTGTTACGAGATCATACAGAGCAATCCAGCGCTTTCCAGAATGTTCAGTTTAAATAACAATCGGCTACCGACTATAAAAGTCTTCCATCAAAGTTCAAAGAGTGCTGTCAACCTTTTCAGTAGGAAAATCTATTCTGAAGTTTTAAAATTCTTCGGCAATCCAGCGATCGGACTTCAAGAATAAGAATCACACTCGCGAATTGTAACAACATATAATTGTTTTTAAATTAAACTAATCGTTGAAGAAAAAGACACGTGGTTAACTTTACCTGTCAATTTGACAGGTGTCCTTAGAAATAGGTACTTATACAGATAGCGTCCGTCAACCTAGTGTTAATGTCTTTGAAGAAATAAGCTTCGAATGCATCGCGATTTTTAAATAAACTTAGAATGACAGTAGATTCGAGTAAGTACTCGCTGTCATCTAATTTTTTATCCTTCTCCTACATCTGAGACTAATGGAAATAATTCCTACGTTCCTCGCAATGGGAACACCTGGTATACCCGTTAACTGTAAATCTAGCATAGTCTAACTGACTGTTTTTAAAACTGACATTCAAAATTCCGCGCTCAACGTTATCGTATTAGCTACTCGTCTTGAGTAGCGATTTTTCTTCTGATACACATGACGTGTCATTGATCTTTCGATATGTCGTGTTACTACATTTTTCTAAAAACTCTACTGTCTTTCCATTCACTAATCATTCGACTATGGCAGGCTTAGTGTTAACCCTCATAGAGTCAATGAAAGAATCAACCTACGAACCACCACTGAGTTTTGCCTTGTATGGTAAAAATATATCTATCTATAATACGATTAGCACAAAAGGTACTCGCGGGTACTACCTGCTCTGCTACCTGACTAGAACTGCGAATGCAAAAGTTCCAGAAACGCAGTCCTATTCCTCGTGCTATTAGCTATGCCTCTGACACCAGGACCCCTAGACAAGTGTCAGATTTGGTCCTCGTTCATCGTTGCCCCCCAAACGAAACACCCCGGTATAATCGTCACATCGACCTTTGATCCTCTACCTAGAGTTACCCTCTTCTCACCACCCTCTCCCAACGAAGGACGACTTCAACAGCCCCCAAGTCGTGCCAAAATCGAAGCATCGCGACGATCGTGCTGGGAAAAGCGTTGGGCGGCGCGTCCCGCAGAAATTAGATCCGGCTAGAAAATGCGACGCGTCGCTAATTAATCTCGTTTCATCGACAATGCTCGTCACCGGTGCACTCGCCCCCTCGCTGTGCCGATCCTCGCCATGAACGCGAGATCCTCCCCCGCGGATGCAGCCGGGTCCATGTATCCGGCAGCGTTTTACATTTTTGGAAGTGGCCGCCGCGGCAATAATTACGCGCGGGATCTATTTAAAGGCCGCGCTTTGGAATATCGGCGCGCACGCACGCGTGTCCGTGCACGGTTTATGCGCGCACCACATCGACGTGGAAATTGAACAATTCCCGTTACCGCAAGGCACACAGCGCATTATTTATCCCGGATAATAATGAATTGGTTCGTCAACGAGGAATACCGCTTTCCAGCACTGGCTTCCATTTACGTTCCATCGCGTGCACCCTCGCGGTCCCGCCTCTTCCTCTCTTTTCACCCTCGCCCGCTCCGCGCCGCTCTTTCCCGCTCTGCCCGCCGTCCCGCTCGCACGCGCTCGTCAGCGCCGACCCTCCGCGACGACGAGCTACGCGTTCCTCTGTCCCCGGCACGCCCGATGTCTGCGATTGTCACTGTTTACCGCGTACATATTACCGCGATGACGTTGCGGCGTTATGGCGATCTGCGTAGGGGGCAGCACTGAAAAATCCCGCCAACTTGCGCCCGACTGTTTGCGTCTGGCCCGACCGGACACGGATTTCCAGCCAATTGTAATTATTACGCTGCATGCGGGCTACTGTTGCGGTGATCCCTACGTGAGCCGATACTTTCGGAAGGGGGAAGAAGAGAAGTGGAATTCTCGAGGATTCTTTTTCTTCCCGAAATGCAATTTTTCACCGGGGCAATTGGCAATGAACGTTAAGTTAGGAAATTAACGAACGTTAGACTCTACGCGGTAGTGGGCTTGGTGGGAGTTGTAGGTTAGATTTTGGTGAACCCTTAGGTTAACCCTTTGACTGTCATGCCGAAATCACATGTTTCGGTTAGGACACCATGGGAGTACCTTTATTATTCGAAATATATAATGACAAAATGGCGTTTAGCTTATTGATGATCATGGATGACCACCTACTTGGTCTTGGTAACGGTTGACAGTTGACACTAACTGCCAATTTTTACAATTGTAAGTAGATCAAACGTTCCTGTCACCAACGACCACCATGTCGTCACAGGAGAAACCGTGACCGGTCATATATGACCAACGTGGCAGTCAAAGCGATAAGAAAGTAACTCGTGCCGAGGGGGAGTTATCGGGGAACTAGGTTTGAGATTGGTGAAGATAAATTTCGTAAGAGTCCTGGATACTAGTTTCGTGGACTTAACACGGTAGTAGGGTTCGTAGAGTAGGTTTGAAAATTGGTGGAGACGGATTTCATAAGAGCTGTAGACATTGGTTGAATAGACTTATCGCGAGAGTGGGCTTCACGAGCGTTCAAGAACCATGGATATGAATAAGAAGACAGATTAGGAGGTCTTGGATTAATTCAAGAGTGTAAGCTTTGGAAGGACCAAAATTTAAGATTGGTGAACACGAATTTGACGAGAGTGCTACAATGATACCCCTAACTGGATGAATAGTCTTTAGAGGTCTTGGATGTTTTTGACGATGCAATTAGCGTCGAGGTATAATCTTGAGAGTGTCGAAATCTCTACCATCCTACAATTTCAATTCGCCACTATCATCGCCCATTCGATTCGATGATATCCCTAACTGAATGAATAGTCTTTAGAGGTCTTGGGTGTTCTTGACGACGCGATTAGCGTCGAGGTATAACCTTGAGAGTGTCGAAATCTCTACCATCCTACAATTTCAATTCGCCACTATCATCGCCCATTCGATTCGATCCCAATTCCGTTCTATCCTCTTCTGGTGACCAACCGTACAAGCTTATCAGACCTGTGTAACCTATACGTGTGCGAAGAGCAACGTGTCTTGTCACCTTATTAACCTCGCCTTATTAACCAGAAAGGCGGAAGGGTGACTGAGTCGCGGAAGCAGACGGGCCGGAATGAAAGCAGTCGAAGGGACAGGCGGAGGACAGCGGAGAAACAAAAGCAGGAGCAATAAACGTGAGAAATGGAACGTCAAAGAGGAGCTGCGGCGTGCAGAAGAGGTGGAAGCGGGCGGCCGCGAGCGTCGCTCGAATTCGATGCATAAGAACGAGACATAGGATTATAATATAAATGAAGGCACCTTACCTTCGTTTCTACCTGCTCCGTCAGCCAGTTCAACGAGGTTGCCGGCGAGGAACGAGGAGTCGCGGGACAGAGGCAGAGGGGCGCGATCAAGGGGAGCAGAGAGAAGTAGAACGAAAGAAGGAGGAGGGTGGCGATCGGCGAAGAGTCGCAGACAAGAAGAGGGCCCGACCAAGAGGCCGACGGAGAGGATAGAGCGAGAGAGTAGAACAGGGCGATGGAGCAACGAGGAGGGCGCTAGTGTCGGATGGCGCGGCGGAAAGAAAATAATGCCGCGTGCACGCGGGAAAAACGAAATGGCGGAAGATACCCGTCGCGTTTATCACGATATGTATACATATATGAAAATATAACGTTCTTATTCTAAAGATTTTTGAAAAATCCTCATTCTAGTTTCTTTTGATATTTATATATTTCTCTGATATTAATACTGTATCAGTTGAGAGAAGAATTAATCAGGAACGAGGAGGGCGCTAGTATCGCATGGTGTGACGGAGAGAAAATAATGCCGCGTGCACGCGGGAAAAATGAAATGGCGGAAGATGAAATGGCGTCGCGTTTATCACAATATATATACATATATGTACATATGTGTAAATATAACGTTCTTCTGAGGATTTTTGAAAAACCCTCATTCTAGTTTCTTTTGATATTTATATATTTCTCTGATATTAATACTGTATCAGTTGAGAGAAGAATTAATTAAGAACGAGGAGGGCGCTAGTGTCAAATGGCGCGGCGGAAAAAAAATAATGCCGCGTGCACGCGGGAAAAATGATATGGCGAAGGGTACGCAACGCGTTTATCATGATATGTATACATATATGTACATATATGTAAATATAACGTTCTTCTTCTGAAGATTTTTTAAAAGTCCACGTTTATTCTAGTTTCTTTTGATATTTATATATTTCTATGATATTAATATTATAACAGCTGGGAGGAGAATTAATCGGATTCGCAATTTGCATAACTATGTTTCCTGTACATAGATGTTACGCGACTATAACGAGTATATTGTTCACCTGACAAATATCGCGATTACCTTTACTTTCAACGAGTAAATAAAAATGGGAAAAAAGATTCATGCATATCAAAAAATGTTACTTACTTTCGTATGATCAGCACGCCTACGCCTATGCAGAAACGATTCACGTGACTTTGTAGGTATTTGAAGGAGGTTCATCTTCTTCTGCTAACATTTTCTTCTAACTTTATCTGAAACAAAAATATTGCTGGTTAGAATTGCGTAAATTACACTAGATACGCATGGATACTCGTTTATTCGTGGTTTATGAGTTTGGGATTTTGAGGATTTTGATAAGTACATTATCGATAAGATTTTAAGCTTTGTCCTCTAACTATTTTCCTCTTTTTCATATTGCGTAGACTTGGAAATATTTTCGAAATATTCCTATTAGAAACCAGAGAGAGAAAAATAAATATGGAAAATTCGAAGAATTGGAGGAAAAGTTAATTCAAATAATTGGAAAGGGTATATTTCTAAATTATAATCGAAAGCTGAATAAAAAATTATACGAAATCTGGCAAAATTATAACAAATCTGACAAGAATTAATGAAAAATTAATTTAAACAATTAACAACACTATATTTTCAGGTAATAATCGAACAAAGGATGATCTATAGCATGTATTGATCCAAAACGACGACTATAGATATGCATATATATTATTTTTTGAAAACGGCAGATGCAAGGACCGATTGATAAAAATATATTACATCTAATTCGAGAAGTACTCGATTCGAATTCATGATATTTCGATCTGCTTTCTATTTGTCTTGCCCCCACAGTTTCTTCTCCTCCCACGTGTGGTGGATAGAGGAAAAAGGGAGTTCGGAAAGAGATCAACGAGTCTAATATGACTTCCTGTTTTTCCATCTCGTTCTTAAAACAAAAGACGACACGTGGCAGCGAGGATAGGTCGTTTCACTCGGCTTTATACAGCCACGTTTTATACAGCACCGGTAACACTGGCTTACCCCGACGGTATAGCAGAAGATATTTTTATTGGAGCAATACGAATTTAATTTCCCTCACGAGCCACGATAAATTATGCCGTGCACACAGCGTTACGGAATGTAATCGTTAACGGTAATTTAATTACAATTATTACTTTAAATTCGTAGGACATTATCCTGACAAATTTCGCGAAAAATAAACGAATTAAATTTATTTAGCGAAGTACGGAACACTGACATTTACACAGTCCAATTAGTAGCGTAATAATTCCGGTAAATTCATTCGGCAACTTACCGTCTATCGTTTATACAAATTCCTCGTTTCCGTCTAAAATCCCCACTGCAGGAATAAAAATCGTGAATGATTCTAAAACGATTAACAAGCTTTATTTCATGCGAATTATCGCAAAAGCCTTCGTAATAAATTTCCACAATTATCGATTCCACTCCGTATCCGTCCCAGTGTTACACGCAGAATTAATTTCCATCGAGCCATGCCTGCGTCTCCTTGGATCCAGAACCGCAGATATAAATAATAAAACTGACAACGTTATTTATCGCATACTTCAATTTTAATATTCCTAGAATTTTTATTAAAAATATAAACATCAAACGTACAAAGCGTAGGAATCTTTATCAAAAGCATTTCTATAAGCATACAACTCTGGGCCCGCTTTGACCCCCGCGTGGCTTTGCAATTATAAATAAAATAACTAGGAACGTTATTCATTGCATACCTCAATTTTAATAGTCCCACAATTTTTATTAAGAAAAACCAATCATACGACAAAGCGTAGGAATCTTTATCAGAAATACTCCTACGAGCAATACAACCCTGGGTCCGCTTGGACCCCCGCGTGTGTTCCGCCTATATAACCACTAAATCCTCAAATTTCGAGCGAGAAAATTTCCCAATAGATTCAAACGCAAAACCAAAGCCAAACGCTCGCACGACCACCACCCTCCTCCTCCTCTCGCCCTCGACATGCCCGTGTGAACGGGGCCTAAAGTGGGAGCGGAACGCGGATATTAGCAAAACCGATACCGCATCCGCAGCGAAAGCAAGGCGAAAGGCGTGCGGCAATAGACTCGGCTAGAAAGAGGAGCAAACAAAGTGCGCAATAAAGGACAACGGCAGAAAGAGGCATCTGCAAAACGAATGAGCCCGCGCGTACCCGTGGAGCCGGGGGTTGAAAAAGCGAAACGAGAACGGGCGAGCGAAGAGGGGCGCGGAGGATAAAGGGAATCGAAGGGTGAACGGAGGACACGCGAGGAGAAGGCGAAAGGAAGGAAGGAAGGAAGGAACGAAGGACGAAGAGGGAGGGTTGCAAGCTGGCACAGAGGGTGAGTGGTACCCGGCCTTTGGCGACGACGAGAGTCGGCTGTGCACCCTCCGGGGTGCACGGCGGAGAGGCACAGCCCGGTGAATGGAGGGGATGGAGGTGAAGTGGGAGAAGGAGCGTGGGAGGGGGAGAAGGACGAAGAGGACGGTGTACCGATGAATATGACAGATTATAATTTTACGCCGTGGGTGGTATGAGGAGGTAGCTGGAGAAGGTGGTGGTGCGCCGGTCTACGCCGGTGTAGGAGGTAGCCGTCGTAGCCGATGGAGGTGAGGCTGGAGGTGGAAGTCGCCAGGAATGGAGGTGAGCGAGAGGCAGAGGGAGAAGGCGAGTGCTGTCAAAGCAAAAAGGACGGGGATGGAAGGGAGCGCGCGGGGTTAAGTCGCGCTCGTGACTCTTGACGTTTCGATGCTGCCGACTCCAGCGTGCGAGAACCGGCCTTTACTACGAACACGCGAGATCGTGGTGCAACCAGCCGATTCCTCGCGTAAAACTCAGACGAAAATGTGCAATAAACTTTTTTCCTATCACGCTCCGTTTCGGAGAAAATTCACCCCGAATATTTGACAGAGGTACACACGGTTTCGCGAATTTTCCTGGGAAGAAGACGCCATTTTTGACATTCGAAAATCGACGAAATAGATCTACTAACGATACTTGCTTATTATTTGTCTTTAATCGCACCACAAACTGATAATAACTAGCCGATATAAGTTAGCAGCGCGAAAAGCAATGGCGGTAGCACAGAGCGCACCCAACGGATTTTCAAACTCGATTTTCCCGAAAACGGAGCCTCGAATGGGAAAAAGTTATTCTTTCTTTTCAATTCAGTTTTATGCGTAGAATCCTTGCACGACCGGTCGCGTCGCGAATTTTATCTGTAGTAGGTCAAAAGTGGTTTCGAATCTTGACCGGTTAATTCCGGAATTAACCCTGTCTAGTAATCGACTAACTCCGGGTTTCCAGTGTAACGTATATCCTGCCTTCTTTGTCTCGTCGCAGGGAGAATTACGACGATCGGACCGGGAATAATCCCCGCTGAGGATCGATTCGGTTAACCCTTTGCGGGCCGAGCGATTCTTCCGCCTTCACGCTTCGAGACGGATGTTAGTCGACGAGTCTTCCTCGGGGTGGAATTTTATGTAGGTTCGGCCGAGTGACGGGGAAATGGTACTTCGGGAGTAATGAGATTAACGTGGGTGTAATTGAAGGTTACGAGGAGCTGGCTTTTTTTACACCTCGGTTATGCAATGCCGTAATTACAGGTCGGAGAGGTAGAATTAGGGGATCGATGGAAACGCGCTGAAGGGTAGATTCGGTGAACTTGGTAGGAGCAAGGAGGTACCAGAATGGTGCTTTTCCTTTACGTTGGTGAATTTTTCGTTTGGGTACACTAGACTCTAACCCTTTGCACTCGAGAGGCGCCTCTCAGTCGCCATTTAATCATATTCTAAACGATGTCTAAACATCGATAACACATCATATGTAAAATTACTCAACGATGCGTGGAACGTCGAGGTAAAATAATTTCACGTTTTAATTTGCATTCGATTTCTTATTTGCCGTTTTACAAATATTCTAAAATTTACGACAGAAAGTCTTCGAATTATTATTTTCCTGTAACGAAAGAATGGTCGAGTGCAAAGGGTTAACACTGGATTTACGGAACCCGTGAATTTGAAGAGTTGCTCGAATTATACGATGGTAACAGATTTAGTTAACTTATATTAACCCTTTGCACTCGAGAGGTGATTCTCAGTCACCGTTTGCTTCGATGCTATAACTCAAAATAAGGAACGATGAAATATCGAAATAAAATAATTCTATTCGTTCATTTCTCACATAAATGCACGATTTGCTTCTTTTATTTTGGCATAAAGAGTACCAGCGAGCTTATGAGAATCTAAGAAAAACTTCGAATTGCTGTTTACGACGAAAAAGTCTTCGAGTCCAAAGGATTAGGAAAGGTATCGAACAATGGTAAGATGATTAAAATCAACAGTACCAATTCCACGTTTAACGTGGTAGGAAATGCAATTGGTTGTTCAAATTATTATCCCTGTGCACTGGAAAATTTCCTCGTTATGAAGATATAACAATTCGAAGCTTTTCTTATATTTCTCTTATCTCAGTGATACCATTTATGTTAAAATAAAAAGAGAAAATCACGTGCATTTCGTTTCAATATTTCACCTGGAGTTATTTCTAATCTAGTAATATCTCATACTCGTTACTCAGGCTTCCAGGTATTGAAACAAACGGTGACTGGACAACGAGAGTTACCTGTCGAGTGCAAAGGGTTAAGGCTGTTAATATAATATCTAATAGTTTTCAAATTAAACTAATCGCTAACGCTAGAACTACCGATCTTTAGTGGGCACCTAACTATAACGTGCTCAGATTATAGTCATTTCAAGCGATACGACGAATATGAATGAATATATCGATTACAGTTCTTTCTTAATACGAGTTGGTACCAATTTTATTCTTAACCGTTTGAGTCCTAACCAGCGCTTGAGGCTTTCGGAAGAACACGGTCGAAAAACCCTGAATATCGCGATAACGCTTGCCTTAATCGAGTGCAAAGAAGTCCAAACAGCGCAATTTGTAATTTGTAATCGTAAATAAATAAGAACACGGTCGAAAAACCCTGAATATCGCGATAACGCTTGCCTTAATCGAGTGCAAAGAAGTTCAAACGGCGCAATTTGTAATTTGTAATCGTAAATAAATTGTTTTATTTTATGTGGAAAAATCCCAATCGTCGCAATAGCGCTTGTTGGTACTATGTGACGTACATGCATCAGCAAAGTTGAGCGCCTTCGCGCTGCTTGGGATTCAAACGTTTAAGGCAGGTGTATGTGTTCCGTGATTGCAAAAAGGAAAATTCTGCGACCAGTCATTTTGACTGGCTTGGTAGTCCTAGTGTTAAAGAAAAAGGCACGTGGTTTCTTTTACCTGACAAATTGACAGGTGTCCTTAGAAATAGGTATACAGATAGCGTCCGTGAACTTAGTGTCAAATAAAAATATACGTGTTTTAATTCGTCTGGCATAAATAAAAGGGACCATGTGACGTTTCATTTGGCACGATTTAGAGGCGGAATTTCGATCGCTGTAACTGATAATCTGAAACTCAATCGCGGGGACGCAGACGATCCACTTTGGGTAATTTATGTGCCGGTATATATCAAATTGTAAATAAGGAATTGTTCGCCATGGTAATTCTACTGTGTGCTCCACAGCGAGATATATGGAACTTTTCGTAGACCTATATCGAGGTTAATTCAACACCGTTGTAACCTAACGACAACCTCTATTCCGGTATAGACTCTTGTTTCTTCGCGTGTCGTTGCCCTGTATATCCGAGATAGATGTAATTCCACATTCCCTCCGCAGACTGTAATCTTCAATTTGACACAGCCTTTGGAGGTTTCCAGTAATAAACGGTAAAATTAATTATCTTTGAAACATAAGTCTCAGTTGGCACGTTCTTCGCCGTTGGGCTCTGTAAAGGGCAAGAATGCTTCCTCTGGGAAACGGCGAAGAAAGGTATCGAAAATAAGCTTCGACAAATTCTGCTAGGAATTCGGAATTCGCTTTGTGCAGTCTCCGTTAAAAATCCATAATTAACTATTATGAAATTCTACCAAATATCTGCAATTACCCGTTATGAGTTCGCGCTGAAAATTTATAATTAACTCCTGCGAATTTCCACTTCGACATAGTCATAATCAATTTCCGGAAATTTTTATCAAAAACGGGGGCAGAGACTCCTTTCCAAAAGTTCCTGACTAACTGTCTTCTATCTACAACGAAAAATGCTACGAGAAAAGGGAAAATGTATGATTGAAATAATTAAAAATAGAAAGAATCTATCGTAATGCCAATTTTTGTTGCAAAAATCTATAAATTTGTAATTATCTGTAATTAAAAATAGGAAGAATCTATCATGATGCCAATTTCTGTTGCAAAAATCTATAAATTTGTAATTATCTGTAATTAAAAATAG
>NW_016913537.1:60423-162033 GCF_001483705.2 Eufriesea mexicana | reverse complement strand
TTATATTATTATACATTCTATTCTATACTTGTCTATTCTATAAATTTATAATTATCTATAATTAAAAATAGGAAGAATCTATAATAACTCTAATTTCTTTTGCAAAAATCTATAATTAAATCCATAACTATTTATTCTACAAATCATTTATATAATTATATAACAATAATACATTATATTATTACATTACTATTCTATAATTGCCTATTCTACAAATTTTAATTATCTACAATTAAATCCATAATAGAAAATAGGAAGAATCAATAATGACGCCAATTTCTGTTGCAAAAATCTACAAAAATTCTGCACCGAGCTGCCACCGGTATTTACTACACCGAAAAACCTGCTCATCCTTCAAAATCTAACCCCATCCCCCCCTGCCGCATTTCCAAAAATACAAGAAGAAGCAGACAAACGATTACCACATTCGCGACAGTAACGAATCCTCGCGGAGCCATAAAATCCTCGTCTCTCTCGAAAGCACAGTGTCGCGATCGCGGAGAATCAATCGCTCATCCGCGCGATATGCGACAACTACTACCGCTTAAAGCCTCGCGATCGATCACAATTACGCGACGGATGCTCGCCTAAAATCGCGAAATTCACGTATCCCAGCTCGGCTTATCCCGACAGGGGCGAGAGGAACGATTGCAGGACGTAGTCGTAAATGTCTCGGTTTAATGGCACGGTGAAGACCGGTGACTTCTGTAACGACCATTATCACGGAGCGAGCGGACTGGACGCGGAGCTAACAAGCAGAGTAGGGAGGACGACGCTCGAGGAGGGTACCGAGGTCGCGGTCGCGGTCGCGACTTCCGGTTCTCGAAGGCGCGTACGCGCCAGCACGGAGACGCCGTGGGAACCGACTTCCTTCGCGCTGCGCTCTTTTTCTCTCCTTTTTTCTCTCCTTCCTCTCCTCTTTCTCCTCTCCGTCCACCTTTCTCCCCTTCCTTCCCCGCTCGTTCCCGCGCGCGGTGAAAGTAAAGCGGGCGAACGCGCGCGCTCGATCCCGTACGAAAGTGCGCGCACGCAAGTCTTCCGTTTCGTGCGTGTCTTTTTCTCTCTTACCTCTTAACAGGGGCACCACTGCGTCGCCTCTGCTACGCCTCGGCTTCGCCGGAAATCGGCGCACCGTTAACCCTTCCGGTCCTCCAGCGAGCCGCCATCTTGCACACGCCCGATCCCGAGTTTTCGGACCCGACCAGAGAAAGAGTACACGCACGCTTTGAACCGCGTTGTCGATCGCTTCGCAGTTTCTGCTCGACTAACCTCTGCGTTCGGTGTCAACAAAGAGACTCGTAAGGAAATCGGCCGAAACGCTAGCGCCGCAGGCGAGAGGCGTGGAGCGTAGATCCCTATCCAACGTAAACATTGTCAGGCTCGGACAGGCTAGGCTCCCGTTATGTTTTCTTTGTTTTTCTGTCTCGCTTACGTGTTATTCTATATGCCGAGTTCGCACGGAATGACTCGACGTGCGACCGATTTCGCCGCTGATTATGGCACGCGCCATCGGAACTCAAATCCTGGGCTAGGGATTAATATTCCCAGGAAACCGTGAGTGGATTTTGCGCGAGTTTACGTTCAGCGAGTGTAGGTGGTCTCGGGGTACCTGCAGAAAGACGTTTCCGGTATTTCGGGTTTTTTGGAGACGATACTACTGCCGATTTAGTAAGTACCTGAATTTTATATACGTTTGCAATTGCGTAATTTTATTATTTCTCTGTGCGAATGTTATATGCATTATGTAATTTATGTATAAGCGTCTCTCGTAGGCGGTGCTAATACCGATTTTGTAAGTACCTGAATTTTATGACCGTTTTCAATTGTGTAATTTTATTACTGCTCTGTGCGAATGTTATGTGTTATGTAATTTATGTATAAGTGTTTCTCGAAGACGGTACTAGTACTAATTTTGTAAGTACCTGAATTTTATATCCTGTTCCAATTGTGTAACCTTATTACCGCTGTGTATGAATGCCGTGTTATGTAATTTATATATAAGCGTCTCTCGATGGTGGTACTACTACCGACTTTGTAAGTACCTGAATTTTATAACCGTTTCCAATTGTGTAATTTTATTACTGCTCTGTGCGAATGTTATATGCGTTATGTAATTTATGTATAAGTGTTTCTCGAAGACGGTACTAGTACTAATTTTGTAAGTACCTGAATTTTATATCCTGGTCCAATTGTGTAACCTTATTACCGCTGTGTATGAATACCGTGTTATGTAATTTATATATAAGTGTTTCTCGAAGACAGTACTAGTACTAATTTTGTAAGTACCTGAATTTTATATCCTTTTCCAATTGTGTAACCTCGTTACCGCTGTGTATGAATACCGTGTTATATAATTTATATATAAGCGTCTCTAGGAGGTACTAATACTGATTTTGTAAGTACCTGAATTTTATATCCGTTTCCAATTGTGTAACCTTGTTACTGCTCTATGTGAATGTTATCTGTGTTATGTAATTTATATATAAGCGTCACCTCCTTGTATATTTATATTTAATACGAGAGCGTGTTAAATATAGATACCCGATATTTTTAGTATTTATATACGATCCGATAAATTTATTAATCTTAATAATTCAGTATCGGATACAAACACTTGAAAGATTCATGCGTGTTAATTAACGCTTTAAATTTTTAGTAGTTATACGCTGATAAATAAATATAGTACTTGGTAAAATTGAATCCCGCAGATTTTCGTGCACCGACAAATGGTGTTACTCAAAAATCTATATGCTGATGGGTATTACAGCTTTGTAGTAACTCTGTTCTTTCCCGATCACTCGATGCAGTCATAGATATAGTCCCGTCGAAATGATTCTTTTGCTCTTTCATCCGCATCCTAGATGTCGCCCTGAACGCCCTAGTTGAACCCCATGCCTAGTTCCTATTTCCTTTGTTAGCGTTTTTCGCTGATCGCAATACCACAATAATTATGTATCATATGATTTGAACATCCACGATCTACGTAACTAAATTTTCTCCCATTTTCTGCCATAGTAACAATAATAATAACAACCCTTTCGCTATATAGATGTCGCCCTGAATACCCAAGTTGAACTCGATGCTTATTTCCTATTCCCTTTGTTAACGTTTTTCATTGTTCGTTTCAATAACACAATAATTATGTATAATACGATTTGAACATCCATGATCTACGTACCCGAATTTTCTATCATTTTCTGCCATAGTCTGAGAGGAATCTTTATTTAAATGGCGTCAACCTGCATCGAGATCTATCTTTCTTTCGACAGACCATCCAGCTTATCTGGTCTAATTCTCGAAGCAGGGTTGAGTGACGCAATGGATTGTCATAGAGTCTACAAAAAGGGCTCGATGACACATGCTTTTCGACAGTCCACCGTCTACGCCACGCATCATAACACTTTGTCGGCCGTTCTCGCATCGCCTTTACGCTGTCATCGGCGAATTTCGCGGGGATTCTACTGTTCACTGACAGCACGGTTACTATTAAAAAAGGCATTAAAATCTGAGACTAATAAGACAAGCCTTTGCTTAAAGAATGTCAAGAAAAACCGACCAGGATAGTTAAAACAGAAGCATAATGAAAGCATGGTTGCTAGACTGAACCGAAGTCACGCGTACGTGACAGCGGCCAGCAAAGTGACAAAAGACTTGGAGCCTCCGTTTATTTTACACCACCAAGAAATATAAAGCACGATCCAAGTCCCTTTGCTTCGCTAAACCGATCTTTACCGCAATAACAGCAACAATAACAACAACCACTCCGCGGTATCCCTAATCCAATCCTCTCGCAGCATCGGCATCAGAGTCCTGTCATTTTTCAACATCGCCTCTGTTCACCGACACACTCGACATCCCCGTCATGGTTGTAGACGCATTCGCGCATTTATTCCTCGTAGTCGGTGTAATTGATAACGATAATAACAACGGCGTGCCTATTCTACCCTGCTGACATGGCCGTTGGCAGCGGTTAAAAATCGATACATCGTTATCAGTTGAATACTTAATGAAGGTGTATTATAATTAACAAGCACAAATGGTTCCTGACCGTTCTGTGCTGTTTACCCATCCACGATTCGCAATGATCGATTCGATCCCGTCCCGTTCGATTCCGCAAAATGGCCGCCGACCCCGGCCGCTCTCCGGCATCGTCCGGCATTTTTCCCGCTACCGCCTGCCCCCCACTGACGTGTATTTAGCGGTAACAGCGCCGCCGGCAACAACAACAACACAATAATAATAACAATATTGACCGTGTTATAGGGTAACCGACAGGCGGACGCGGGTGTAAATCAATAAGCGGGAAAGAGAGGCGAGGGTACCCGGAACCGCGAATTAGCGTTCCGGGTTCCGGTAACTTTGCGCGATGCGGATTACTCGCGATTCGAAGGACCGATTTACCATTCTCCCGCTCTTCGAGGAACGTGCAACGGAATTAACCTCCGTTTCTGCGTGCAAAATTAAACGCTAATCGCAGTTCAGTTCCCTTCGGCCCGGTTACCGCCGCGCTACGCGATACGCGCTAATCATTTTTGACCCCTTGCACTGCGCTGAAACTCGGAAAAAGCCGTGCCACCAAACCCGTGCGCCCAAATAGTCGGGGAAGGTGCCGAACGGCTGAGTCCGAGTATCGGAATTTGAAGAAAAACGATATCTTGCGACTAACTGAACCCATTCGAGATATTCATACTTGACCCGAGATTAAGACCACGAGTCTGACTCGAGATATTCATGTTTGGCCTGAATAGTCGGTAACGAGTGAGACTCGTGATATTCACGTTTGGCACGAAGTGTCGATCACAAGTCAGACTCGTGATATCCACGTTTGACATGAAATGAAACAACGAGCCTGACTCGTGATATTCAAGTTTGGCCTAAAATTTTCATCCCGAGTCAGACTCGTAAAAGTAGCGCAAAGGGTTAACGAGACGTACACGCGATCTTTTGTGTTAATATTAAGTTTGTAGCGACCATTATTCTTATCCTCACTGCTAGGTGGATTCCGACTTCGAGGACTTGCGAGAAAGTCCTCGAAAAACCTTTGGTTCCTATATATACATAATTTCCCGACCTTACAATAGTATCCCAGTGTTCAACCGTTTGAGTCCCAAGCAGCGCTTGAGGCTTTCGAAAGAAATATCGAAATAAAATAATTGTATTCGTTCATTTCTCACACAAATGCACGATTTTCTTTTTTTACCTTCGCATAAAGAGTATCAGCGAGCTTATGAAAATCTTAACCCCTCTAAGAGGCGCTTTTCAGGCGCCATTTAATCAGATTCTAAAGATGGATGTTAATTAATATATCAAATTTACAATTACCCAACGATGCGTGGAATATCGGAGTGAAATAATTCTATGTCTTAATTTGCAGACGATTTCCTATTTACCGTTTTAAAAATATCGTCGACTTTATGGCAGTGAATTTTCGAATTACTATTTTTCCGCGACACTGTGCATTGTAAAATTATTTACGAATTTCTCGCGTGTTAAATACAATTTCAATTATAATTTTAGTCCAATGTAAATATAATTCGTCTCTATGGAGTTTGACATGAAAAGCTCACATCGAGTTAGGCTCGTTATTATAGTACACGGAGTTAATCGTGCCAAAAGCGAAATACGCGTGTTTCCAAAAATCCAACTACCTAAATCACCGAGTGCAAAGGGTTAAAATACTGTTATAATTGTACGTAAAGGATCCACGTATAATTATACGAATATATACACGCACGCTCTTCGAATTACTAATTTTCCTGTAACGAAAAAATCGTCGAGTGCAAAAGGTTAACATATCGCAATAAATAGAGCCTTATTTCGAGATCTATTGCTCTGGTAATCGTAAACGAATCACAATTGCAAAATTAATTAGATTAATGTTACAATCAGCAATGACTGGTAAGATCGCTCGATAACGATATAAATTCGATTCTGAATAGAATAACATAACAACGATACGTATAACAATAATAATCACGAAAGTGGACTAATTGTCACGTGAAATCGAAAACCGGAAAGAAATTCATTGAAATAAATTACAGGTATATAGAATATACCTATTTTCGATAAAATAATGAGAAGCTGAATCATTGCATAGAGTTTGTAGTTTCGTAGGAATGAAATATATACGACTTAGGTTACTGGCATAATTACCCTGGCATTATTACGTACAATTATGTAATAATATAGTTAATATTGGATCTCCGTTCGGAAAAAGGGAAGAACAAAAAGAAGGAAGATATGGTGTTTCCCATAGTGCGACAAGGACGAGACTAATTTGCGATTCTCGCGAGGAAAGGAAACGATCGATATATATAAAAATAGCATGGAGAAAAATTCGCGATTGAAATTGTTCGTAGCATTCGGCCGGGCTTTATTATACCAGGGAAATTGTTTCGTTCATTATACCGGAATTCCGCCGGAATTGCGAGTTAATTAATACTAATTCGGGGCTGATTCGCGAAAATTCTCGCTTAATTGTACAAAGGGCTTTGGCTACTTTCGGCGTAATGAGTTTTCCGGTTTCGTAAAAACCGTACGGCCGCGATCCCAATGTCTGTGCTAAATGAATTTTTACTCGAAACGGGGGGGGGGGGAAAAGTCGGGAAATAAAAAAGGAGGAGGAAGGAAGAATACACCTCCTTCGCCTGGGCTATTTAAATAATGCCACTGCCGTGGAAATGTTCGGGTATTAGGTTGCAGCGGCGCTGTCGTCGCGATGCCTTCCGGTCTGATTTCCGTTTCTGAATGTTTTCGCGTGTTTCTCCGCTCCGCAGGGATAATGGGCCTCCTCGAGCAAATATCTTCGAATTTCGGATTTTATTTTTATTTTATCCGTCAGCTCGACCGTGGCGGCTCCGTCCTGGTACGCCATTCGAGAAATACGAAAGGCAGTAAATTTGCAGGCAAAACCGCGGTCCTTTCGTTGCTGCACCGCAGAATAGAATTAATATTTCCCTACCTAGTTGCTGGTTTTAGTTTAGTTCGGTTCTTTTGACGGGAAATTGCCAGATGGATTTTGAAATTGTTCGATTATTTCTTACAGCAACGGTTTTGGTTCGTGGAACTTCGATTTTTTAATTTCAATTCGTTCGAAGGTGAAAGTCGGTTAGAATTTGTTGTCTCTCTGATTAGTCTCTTGGGCAATGGTTTAAATGGACGATGTAACTATTTTACCCTTATGTTGGTAATCGAAATCCTCGGGGTACCCCTATGACGAGCGACTATGTTCTATTGCTGGTGCAATCATGCTTGGAATTTAGAAATTTGGTGTGTAATAATCATGTAGAGACTTATAGAAATATACGAACAGTGTATAGTGTTAGAATTATTGTTATATACGTGTTCGTTTTTATTCATTTGATAACCCTCGATGTACCGTAAAATATCATTTTCATTCATTTTCACGGAATTTCGTATAATTGTATATAATTAACGTGAAACTGAGAACTACTTTTTTATTAGAAACGTAACCAGTATTATTATTCGTGCTCAACAATTTCCTCGTTCCTCCGAAAATATTTTCACATTAATAACACGAATGTGTAGTTGCTAATAAGTATATTAAAAAATCCCAATACCCCATAAAATGTCACAGAAAATTCTCAAATCGTTTAGTTATTGCAAAATCAACAGATCCTGTCACGAAATTAATTCAACCCTAATAAGACGCCAAAACGTGTCACACCTATCATCAAACACATATAATTATCAACCAAGGGAGGATTTCTAAACTCCCCAATTGTCACAAGACTCACGAAACCTCTTCTCAAATTAATTCCATTCCAAAAAGGAACACACTAAAATACCCACATAATCAGCAACCCACAGCCTGCAACGATAGCAGGAAATATTTTCAAGCTTCCAATTATCACAAAATCTATTAATCCTAAAGTCAAATTAATTTTACCCCCCAAAATAAACAGAAAAGTAAACACACGAAATTCTTATATGCTGCAACAGTGTCACAATAAATTCCTACGTTTCCTAAACACCATAAAACCCACGAAGCCCTTCACCAAATTAATTCCACTCTCAAAAGCAAACTAGAAAGTACACACACGAAATTCCCATAGGCTGCAACAATATCATAATAAATTCCTAAGTTCTTCAATCACCATAAAACCCACGTAGTCCTTCGTTAAATTAATTTCAGCCCAAGAACAAACCAAACAAAAATCGCACGCGATAGCAAACTCCCAATTATTATAGCTTCGAATTAATCTCACCCCCGAAAATAAACCAAGAAATAAACTCACGAAACACCCACAGTCTGCAACAATATCACACTATACTTCCAAGTTCCACAATCGTCATAAAACCCACAAAGCTCATCACCAAATTAATTCCACCCCTCCAAAAAAATAAAAAAATAAACACACGAAATTCCCATAGACTCCAACAATATCACAATAAATTCCTAATCATCATAAAACCCACGAAACCTTCCATCAAATTAATCACAGTCCAAGAATATACCAAACAAAACACACATCCGATACCTAACTCCAATTATCATAGCTTCGAATTAATTCCACCCCTAAAAACAAACCAAAAAATAATCACACAAAATTCCCATACATAGCAACAATATCGCACCATATTTCCAAATTCCATAATCATCACAAAACCCACGAACCCCTTCACGAAATTAATTCCACCCCAAAAGCAGTCCATAGAAAGTGCCTCGTAAATGCCCGCATAATTAGCAACCCATAACCTATTCAGAAAATTCAGAAAACCCGCGAACCCTGTCACGAAATCAATTCCAGCCCAGAAAGCAGCCGGATATAATGAGCAAGCCATAGGCTGCGACGATTAACGCGTTAAAAACCGAGGCGGTTCTCGCGTCAATCTAAAAGCGACGCTTTCAATATCGACGCATCGCCCCTTCATCCCCCGTCTCTCGCCCCCCGCGACTCGAAACAAACCCCGCCGTGTCTCCCGATGCATTCGCGACTCGCGTTAACCTGGCCACAAAAACGCGAACCGGCGACATCGACGCGAAGTGATCCGTGACAACGGCCAAGCCGCATGCACGCGCTCGATCGCTCGGCACGGGGGTGGGTCGGGCGAATAAAGGCGAAACTGGAACGGATCCTCGGTCCCGTTCGCGGCACCGATTACCAACGCGTCGACTGATAATCCGCGATAGACGCGGAAGAATCAACAACGATACTCCCGCGAGCACCGAGTGTGGCCCCGCGATCAATCTCACCCCCCTGAATCAGGCGAGTATCCGGCACGGTTAAACGCGCCCCCTATGCGCGTGTTAATTAATCGAAATCGAGTACCGTCGACGGGGCAATCTTCCTCCGACTACTTCCAGAGGAAAGAGTTTCGTCGAATCGTCTATAAGTGGCAGATGTGGATCAGGAATTGATGACACTTAGAATCGTCTCATTGTGACAGAATCGAAAGGCTTCTGGGTCAGTTTGTGTACTTTGGTTAACTCTGAACTTAGTGATAGGTGATTGATTAGGTGAATGACTGGTGGATGAGAAAGTGGAGGAAGAAATGTTGAAAGACAACGTTGTGGGGTCCCACGATATGGGGTGGTATCGATTTGCTAGGTCTAAACTCTTGTGGTTTCTACTGATGAGGATGATAGTGTTCCTATGATGCTGTCTTTGATATCATCCCCTTGGTCGTAGTGCTATGATAGGGTAGCAAGTAGAAGGACACGAAGGGATGCGTTTCGTTCTGGGCCTGATAGTGCACTCGTCAGAAAGGCTTTCTAGCAGGTCAACCCAATTTGTACGTTAGTGATCAATGTTCACACTGCTGTGCCATCACTAGCACACGCTTCCCTTTTTAGCACGCCCTGACTTAGACGAAGATACTTAGATAGCATAAGAACTTCTATTTAAGGGAGATCGAGGATTAACCGAGCACTTGCGAGAAAATCCTCTTTCAAGCAGGAATCCATCTATTGGCGAGAGTGAGCACATTGGTCGCTACAAAATTGTACATTGTACTTTTATCTTAACTCCTTGTGGCACAGGATTTCAGGTAATAAAATAGAACTATGTTGCACAGAAATTTTATCGCGTTTTAAATGAAACAAAATTGGTATAGAACTAATTTTTATACAAATTAACTCACTTTTACGATTTTTCACATAAAACCAGGAAGAAAAGATTGTCGCGATAAACCTTCCACTTGCACCAATCGATGAACATGTGCAAGCAAATACATTTATAATATTTGTCGAAGGTATTACCAACTGCTTAACGTAAATAAGACGCAATATAAACCTATGTGCATGCAGCTATTGCGATATTTCGAGGTGGGGCTAAAAATGTTTCACGATGCATTACGGTATATCAAAAAGGTAGGACACTTTCAATCCCAGTGTGTCTCAAAGAGTTAAATTGTTTATTCGAAATTCGACGTCTTCATCGTGGAATTTTTCTTGTCAGTTTAATGACGGGTTATAGGCAAAGTAGCTTATTGAAAATTATATTAAATTATATCACGTAAATAAGCCGAAATATAAACCTATGCGCATGCAGCTATTGCATTGTTTCTAAATGGGGCTAAAAATGTCCCACGATGCATTACGGTGCATCAAAAAGGTGGAACACTTTCAATCCCAGTGTGTCCCAAAGAGTTAAATTGTTTATTCGACAATTCGACGTCTACATCGTGAAATCTTTCTTTGCCAGTTTAATCATGCATTGAAATGAAACGAAATATAGACCTATGCGCATGCAGCTATTGCATTGTTTCTAAATGGGGCTAAAAATGTCCCACGATGCATTACGGTGCATCAAAAAGGTGGAACACTTTCAATCCCAGTGTGTCCCAAAGAGTTAAATTGTTTATTCGACAATTCGACGTCTACATCGTGAAATCTTTCTTTGCCAGTTTAATCGTGCATTGAAATGAAACGAAATATAGACCTATGCGCATATAGCTATTGCAATGTTTCTAAGTGGGACTAAAAACGTCCCACGATGCATTACGGTGCATCAAAAAGGTGGAACACTTTTAATCCCAGTGTGCCCCAAAGAGTTAAGGCATTTCCGACGATTGGAACCCTCGCAATAATGAAACCGATATAAAGGCGTTCGGCCTTAAAAGCTCTCGGCGTTCAGTTGCGCGTTATTCTTCGTCGAAACGGGTCGAAGTATGTTTTCTATCATGGTTTTGGATCCAAACAACAGGCAGAAAGCATTCGCTCTACAATTGTACTGTATTTCCTCTCCTTAATTAAATTACTATTTCCCTAAATACGTGTGCACTGTGCATTTTCTAACCTCAAATCTACAACAGGTGATAATTATGACAACGAATGACGAGTAACAACGTCGTTTTCGAAATTTTTGATCGGGAATTCGGAAATGGGTCAGGTTAGGATCAATCCAAGGGGTAGTAGATTCGGTGTTATTGTTTGACGGTAATGAGTGTTTTCAACGACGCTGGTTTGGGCTGTCGGGGGTTTTATTCTTGGAGGGTAGATCGATGAGGAATTTCAGGATCGCGTTCGTCTATTCTATATATTATGGAGATGAAGAGTCTTTCTGGGTTTCGCTGTAAGTGTAAGGGTAGCGTGGTTTGTTGACTTCGGGGCGGGGTAAGATCGACCTTGTGTTATGATTGTGGAAATTTGGGGTTGGGGGCGGATGTATGTATATGCATGGTGTTGCATCGTTGGTGTTTTCCTCGTGTATTAAAATAATTCTGCTTCTTGTATATTATGATACGTATATTGCTTTTCTTGGAACTAATTACCGCGTAAGTACTAAAATTCCCTCTGGCAGTGAGCGCGGTATAAATTAAATATCATAATGCTGGATATCGTAGCTGGAAGATAATAGGGTTGGTTAATGATCTAAGATAGCACGTAATTAATTGTATATATAATATATCATATTACGACGCAAGTACCTATGTAAAAATCTTGCCTTTCGCAAAGGTTACGTTAAATGCGAATTATACGAGTTTTACACGAGTTTCTGAAAATGTCAGTAGTATGCCAGGAACGTCGGAGTGGTAATAGTAACGAAACAACTGGCCGACTATTTCGTCGGAATTATTTCCGTATTTTGAATTCAACAGTTCCCTAATTGGCATATATGTTCCACCGGAAACTGGAGAATTAGTTTCCAAAAAATCAATAATCCAATTATATCCATTCATTTGCGAATCGATCCACCACCCACACACGAAACGCAAGCGTTTCTATAAAATTCTTAAACACGTCTGACACGGCAAACACATAAATGGTATGGAAAATTCTCCACCTAATACCCCATGAAAATCATACTTCTACTGCCGCAGTTGCACGTTTAAACTCGAGCGGGGAAAAATTACGCACGGTCGATAACGAAAATTCGCCAACGATACTCGGGAGTATCAAAAGAAGGTAAACCCTTGCGCATGGTCTCGTTTTGAGTTAAAGGAATGAGATTTTTCGAAAATTACCATCAGCCAGGAAACGAAGGCTGGGAAAAAATGAACCCGTTGGAAGCGATCGCGGAAACACGAGGCCTTTCTCCGCAGCAGCTTTCTCCGTGGAATCCTTTGGCAAAATCAATCGCGTTCCGTGGCGTTCACACAGCGGTCGCCTGGTTCACGCTCGATTCAACGACAGTCGGTGGACGGGTGCAGTCGTGAATTAAACGAACGTAACAGGACCGATAAAAAGAAAGTGTCCGAATAGGTGGTGCGGCGCGGCCGCTGCACGCACCACCCCTCGGCCGATCACACCACGTGTGTATCGCTGGGGACGAGGGTACGTGGCGCGCGTACGTATTCCACGCGGCCCGTGCTCCGTATTAGCGAAATCTGCTCGGTCGCGCGAAATATAGTTGGCTGGCCTAGTACGGTGGATGGTATACGTCGAAAGCGTTCTCTGACGGGCACGAACGCGTTCCCCGTGTGCAGCGCCACCTACACGCTCACACAGCGGTGCCATTAACGCTACGATCGAGTCGTAAAGCACCCCACACAGCCGCGGGCTGCCACGCACACGGACCCCACGGACTCGTACGTGTGTGTACACGGAGGGAACTAAATTTCCACGTTGCACGATGGAGCATTGCCCCTCGCGTCACATACACTCGCGCCGCGAGTGCGCGAGTGCGACGAGGACGGCTGGCCTCTGGAGCGAGACGACCGCAGCTAACAGGGTATGCATATATATAGATTGTATGTATACATACACGTACGTATGGGGTGTATATATGTATATAGGTGTGTGTATATATATATGTATATTTTATATATATATATATAGTAGCCGCGTTAACACGTACGACAACCTCCCCTACTTCCCGCGCAGAGGGGCGCCCTGCCAGCACCCCCACCGCCCTGAAATCTACTTGTGCCACCCCTTTGGCCCACCCTTCTCTGCTGCTCGCTGTCTCGTTCATCCTGCCACTCCGTCTCTGTTCGCCGGTAACTATATAGATCGGTCGTTCTCGTCTAGCTCGGGGAATATCGGCGAACGTCGTCCTCGTTGCTCTCCGCGTTATCCAACCCTCCTGGCCAGCAGTTTCAATTTGTTATTTTTACATCATTTTGCCCCCTTCCTCTCCGTAGACCACCACCCACCCCCTCGGTTCGGAATCTTCTCTTTTCGACCGTCTCTCTCACTCTCTCCCATTTTCTCCCCCCTCTGTCTCTCTCTCTCTCTTTCGCTCGCCGTCTCTTTTTCTCGGTTTCCACCCATCCCGCGGCGCGCACACCCCTCTGTCTTTCTCGCTTTTTCTCCGCCGGCATCGCCGCGTCTCCGTCGCTTTTCACGACCCGCCGGTCTCCTCCTGTCCTCCTCCTGCCTTGTTCCACCGCGTCCCTGACAAGAGAGCGTAGTCGGAGGGACGCGCTTTAATTGTGTAGTTATTATGTTTTCTGGAAGTTTTAATTATGTCGGCCGGCGTGCTTAGATCGTCCACGCTTTCCGCCGACTCGTCGATGGGCCGGTTACGAAAAAGTTTCACGCGTGCAGAGTGGCGTATGCTCGGGGGTCGGTGGTCGTTTCTCGAAACGCGATTTCTTTGAAAGAACCGCGGCTCCGGCTCCGGTCGAATATCCGGAGAGAGTCGTTCGGAAGACGCTTTATCCCCGCTGATGTACCCGCACCGTTCCCCGTCTTTCTTACGGCCGAATCCGCGTTATCGGCCGCGTGGTCCGATCGAAAATGGGAAGCAGGTTGATGGGGGGTGAAACGTGATTCCGTACAGACCGAGGGTCACGCGGTGAATTTCCACCACGTGGAAATTCGGGGACGAATATTTTTCCGGAGGAAACACGGGCTAGGGGACCACCACGCTTTTGGGGTCGTCGAAGCTTCTCGACTTCCGTTTCCTCTTCGTCGTCTTGGATGATCGAGTCATTTTTTCCGCAAGAATGATTAAAAGTAATCGGTGATATGGCACCGACTTATTCGTGGAATCTTGCCGGGGGTGTCGGTGTCGGGCAAGCGGGGGACGTCGGGTCCCGGGGGTTGGTGGTTCGGTTTTTCAAAAAGGAGAAACGCCGGGAAAAAGTGGGCGGTGGGAAAACGGAAGAGAAGGATAAAAAAGTCCGTAGAAATCCAATAGGCGCCACCACCCCCTGCCCGCTGCCTTGGAACACCTTAGGCAGCGGCAACCCTTACCGTACAGCCTCGAGCGAGCGAGCAAGCGAGCAAACGAGGGTGGGTTGCGCGCGCAAGTATCGATCCATGGCCAGCAATCGATCGATCTATATATATACATGTATATATAACCCGGCGTGTACGTACACACGTAGGACACACGACACGTACAGGTCTACACGCGGCCACCGCACACGGACCTACACCGTGGGTCAGATACGTGGCCGTGCCAGTGCGTGTGTGTACACGTGTGAGTACATACGTGTGCACGGTGGTTCGAGCGTGTCACGTATATATCGTTGGTTCGATCGATAGTTGGTGCTCAGCCAGTCGCATGGTAGGTGCTAAAGGACGAAGCCAGCACGACCTACGCAAGGTCCTTCGAACACGTCCATCGGAATCATCAATCCTCTCGATCTTATTCCGATCGTTCGCCCCCCGCGACGAATCGTAACAGCCCAAGGGCTCGGCAGCCCTCCGCCACTTTTCCTTTCCGCTTTTCCGCCACTTTCGTCGCGCTTCGCCCCTTTCGCCCCGATCCGCGAATTTTTCATCCTCCCTTTTTATCGCTTACCCCCCTCGAGCACGCGGTACCCCCGTTCGTATTGTATTCCCTTTGCGAGATTCTTCTGCTTTGCTTTTTCTCCACCTCCGCCCCTCGTTTTCCTCGAATTCCATTGTTCCCCTAATCCCCCGTCCTCTCTCCCTCTCTTCTCCTCGTCTTCCGACCTTTCGTTTATCTCGATGCTCCGTCACTTTGCTGAATTTTACATGTTCCCTCTCGGACGCGCACCTTTTTTCCCTCCCTTTAGCTACTCTCCTTCGGACAAACTTTTTGTCCCACGCGTCCCGTCCGTCCGTCCGTCCGTCCTTCCGGTTCCCCGACGCTCCGTCCCGCTCTAACCTTCCGCCCGAACGCTCCACCGGTCTCACTCGCTCGCTCGTACACGCCAGTTTCCTCTCGTACGGTTTTTCCAGCCGGTTCTCTTTGATTCCCGTGTCTTTTTCCGGCACGGCCTTTCCACGGAGAATTCGTAGAACCCTCGTCTCTCGTCTCTTCTCCGCATTACCAGTCCCCCATTTCGCGCGTCCCTTTATACGTCCCTCTATCGTCGTTCTACTCCGCGAAAATGTTCCCTCCTCTCGTCCACTTTTTCATCCCGTCCTGGCATTTCTCCCTCTCTATCCCTCTCTCTATTTCTCTCTCTCTCTCCCTCTCTCTCTCTCGCGCGCGACGAGATCCTAACAGCAGCGGGTTCTCGTCGTTCGCCACGTTCGTTCGTCCTCGACGCACACGAGGGACGCGAGGCCGAGCGTGGGTGTAGCCGCGCGTTAGAAGCGCCTGCTGAAGGGATGCCGGCGAAAGAAGAACGAAGTAGAAGGTAATTCACCGTCTCTCCCGTCGAACTTCCCTCTTGCCGCATCGTGTATCTTCGCTACGAAGCACGCCCCACCTTCGGCTCCCAATTTAGACACGCTTCCCCCGATGTCAAAGCGAGAAGAGGCTCCCACGTGTATCCACGGACACACGTTCGCCAGCTGCGTCGGTATACGCCGCCTATAGCATAGAATGTTCTACGCTGTACGGCTGACTGGGGCGCGCGAGCGCCACGCACGGCCATATATTTAAATAGATTTATGGGAATATACGTGCGCGCGCACCTACATATTCCCGGTAAGTCCGTTGATTTACATCGCGCCGAAAATACACCTTGTCCATTACGGAACCTCCGCGCGTTTCGAGATAAATACTTATCCGGCGAAATTAAAATCCCTCTCCGCCGCCACAGCCGCACGGAGTGCACGAGGTAGCGGCGTGTAGAAGAACGGAGGAACGGAGGAACGGAGGCTCGGTGAGAACGGCGAGGCTAGGGGAGTGCGAGAGAGAGAGCCGCGTTAATGCTTGGACACGATTTTGCGTCCTGCACTCCCTTTCCCGCTGTCTCTTTTTCCCCCCCGCCTGCATTCGTTCCTCCTATCTTAGACTCGCGCCGGAGAGTATCGCACTCCCGGTTCTCTGTCTTTCCTTCTCTCTCTCCTTCTCTCCCTCCCTCGCTCTAACTCTCTATCGCGCGCGCGCTCACGGCTCTTCCTCCCTCTCTGTCCGCCTGTTTTTCTGTCTCCTGAAACCAGCTATTGCCGCGCGCGCGTATCTGCCGTGCACGGAGGTCGGAGAGAAATAACAGAGTAAGCGAGAGGGATGAGAAGTATTACGGTCGTCCGGGACGGGCGACGTCGAGGGGGGGACAGAGAGCGAGAGGAGCGAGTAATGGACGGATCGAGCGAGTGTGTTGGTGCGCGAGTGTCGAGGGAATGGGACTGGGGAACGGAGACCGCGGCTATGCCGGTCGTGGGAGCGGGACGAGGATGGGGATAGGGAGAGAGGAAGGTATTCGAAGCACGAACGACGGAGGAACGGAGACGGAACGAGCGACAGAGACAGAGAGGAAACGGCAACGAGGTAGCCGGTGAAGGGAGACGGAGGCATGGTGGAAACCGGCTGAGCGAAAGAGAACAGAGAGAAATGACAGAGGCGAAATGAGGAGGGACAAAGAGGATAAATAAACGAGTGGGCGGTAGTGCGAGGGAGACGGAGACAGGCTGGATGAAACGGGACGGATAGAGACGGGAAACGAGAAAGAACTGGTTGGACGAGGATCGAGATCGCGTTCTCTTCTTCTTCTTCTTCTTCTTTACCTCCTTCTCTTTCTTGCTGCATATTCCACGCGAACAACGCGCGGCCTGGTCGTGTGTGCGCCCGCGCACCTATATTTCTCTCCTTCTCTGGTCTTCCAGCGTCGTTAGACAGGCTTCGCCGAAGTCCCTCTCTCTGAAATATCTCTCCGAGAATATTATAGAGACGGCGATGGCGGTGTTGCCTGGACTCCTCGAGAACGATGCTCTGCCATCGCATCTGTGGATTATTGTATTATACGCCGGCTAGGACTTTTTTCGCACCACGCTACGCCGTCGCTAGCGCGTCTAGTGCTTTCCTAGGTTTTTTTCCACCAGATGTAACGGGCGTCTCGGACGCAACCACCACGCTTCTCTTCTGACTTCCTTTGCAAAGGTCGTCGTTCGACGTATGTACACGCATTAGTACATACATACGTGCATACGTACATACGTACGGCAAGGGAAGAAAGCAATTTCTGAGACGGTGAAAAATAACTCGGAAATGCGTCGAAGAAACGGAACAGTCGTTACGTCGAGACCTCGCGCGCACGAGATACGCACGCGATGAAAACAGGGTGTAATGTAGCGTGACATCGGATATGACGTATGCTCGAAACTTTTTCCCCCGTCGTTCTAAAACGGCTACTTAAAAGATCGCGAGCGAGTATCCCGATAACGTTTACGATGGAACGAAGGAACGATCGAGAAGATAGCAGCTCCGTGGAAAAAATCTCGCGATGCGTTTCGGCCGAGTCGGATTTTCGACGTGAAACTCCGTGTCGGACCGATTGAAAACACGAACGTTTATGAGAATCGAGGGGAATATCGTATACGGGAGAGCTAACGAGAACGCGTGGATACTTCTGCTTCGTGGTTCCTGTGGGGGTTGGTTTTCGTAGGATACGTTAGAGGCACCGAGTGCACCACCACGAGGAATGAACCGGCAGGGGAGCACCGACGGAGAGAAAGAGAGAGATGAAAAGAGAGCCAAATGTATCCACCTAACCTACCTACCGCAGGGCAAGAACAGATGAGCGGAGATCCCTCTCTGCCAGCCATCAGGGAAAGGGAACGAGGCGAGGCTCTCTCCTCGAGTCTTCCTCTTCTCCCTTCAAAGCATCCTTTGTTCGCTTGTTCATGGTCCCCCGGGACCCCGCGTCCATCGCGTTTCCTTCCAGCCAGTGCCGTACGTCAAGCTTCGTTACGACCCGACTAAACTCTTTCTCGCGTGGAACAATTTTCTCCGAAATTAATTTCCAACCACTCCGCGTACCCGCCTTTCGAAATTCTAATTTTTCCCCTCCCCGCCATGGAGCGTTCGTCGCTCGATGGCCGAGAATGAATTTTATCGTGCGAAAATAACCGTAGACG
The DNA here is from genome assembly GCF_001483705.2 of Eufriesea mexicana. NCBI lineage: Eukaryota > Metazoa > Arthropoda > Insecta > Hymenoptera > Apidae > Eufriesea > Eufriesea mexicana. The sequence goes on along the minus strand of NW_016913537.1, from coordinate 143,402 downwards.
TAGCGGGAACGAGATAGAACGAGATTCTATCTCGCGCGTTCTACAATGGCAGCGGTTGTTAACGAAGCTGCGCATCAGAGACGATTTCGACCTCCGCTCGATAACTTTCGCGCCATTTACGTTTCGGTCGAGATAAAAATACATCCTCCGGTATCGACGATCTCTCTTTTAATCAACTTCCGGATCCATCCGAGGCCGGCCGTTTTTTCTTCGATCGCGAGCCCCCCGACATCTTACGGCCCTGCGCTTCGTCGCTCTCTCCCTGCTTTTCCCTCATCCCGCTGGATTTCCTCCCCTCCAGTCGTCCGATTTCCACGCAGCATCCCTCTGACTGTGTTCCCCGCTCGACGCCGGCTAGGAACCCGATTGGCCGGCCGGCCGACCAATCCCGTGCTCCCGTTACGGACTTGGCGCATTCCCCACACACGTGGTTGACGTATGTCCATATTCCTAGGGTGGGTGCGCGAAAAACGTCAAAAAGTTTTGTTTCGGGCCAGATCGCGCGTTACGCGAGAGAAACGGCGACACGTTGGAAAAAGGATGGAAAAAGGGAGGAGGGAGAGAGAGAGAGAGAGAGAGAAAGAAAGAAAGAGAGAGAGTGTGAGAGAGAGAGAGAGAGAGGAAGCGAGACGGAACTCGCGATGGATGGAACGAGACGAAGTTTAAGAAGGAGACACGATGAAAAAAGCGAAGGGAGAACCGGTGGACGGAAAGACAGAGACGAGTAGCCGGACAATTACGCGAGAGAAAGGGAGAGAAAGGATCGGGAGACGAGGAAAGAAACGGTCAGGAGCGAGACGGAGAGGGCGTGTGCCCCCGTACGGTAGAGGGAGCGAGACAGTCTAACGAGTGGTTGGACCGGTGCGAGTGGGACGAAAAGAGAGGAAGACCGAGCGAGAATAAAAAGGGGAAGAAAGGAGGTAAAGGGAGACGAATGGGGGAGTGTTTCTCTTTCCTCTGCGTGTGACGACGTTGACGTGAACCGGCAACCACGTGGCTCTCCTTTCTCTCTCTCTTTGTCCGCTCTCCACGTCTGTCTTCTTCCTCCGGACTTTTCGCCCTCTCCGTCTCTCTTCCTGATTCCCTCGGTACTCGCGATACGCGTTCCTCTGTCTCTCCGTCGCCGTTGAAAAGCGCCTCCCGCTCGCACACAGCTTTCAGGCCTCTGCGGCTGGCAAAGCCTCCGACGCCACCTCGCCAGATGCAACGCCGCAGTCCCGCACTGCAGTTGCAGCGTGCCGGTGCACGTTTCTCGTCCATGCATTCTCGCCGTGCACGCTCTCCCGACGAGTTTACCTGAAAACATGCGACGCCACCGAGCCAAGGGAGAACGGATTAATCGTACCCCGTGTTTCGTCCTGGCCATCGCGTTTCTTCTCTTATTTTTCCTTTTTATTCCTACCTTTATTTCTATCCGTATTTTTATCTTTATTTTTATTTTCATTTTTATTCTTATTTTTATTTTCGGATTTAGTTTTGCTTTTAATTTGATTTCCTTACATTTCCTCTTCTTTCTTTTTCCTTTCCTTTATCCGTCTCAGTCTCTCCTTTTCTTGGTGCAACGTTACGATCACGTGGTCCTCGCTGTGCGAGTGCGCTCGCGCGGATAACAGGCCGTGCGAGACACGCGATACGGCGCAGGTGGATGTTAGATACGGTTATGGCAGTTTTGAGAATTTAGGTGGTTATACGGGTGTTTTATGCTTCCAAAAATATGTTTTATGCCGTTTCGTCCTTTTTCTTGCATTTTTCTTCCGGACCCAATGGAAGGGTAGCGATGGTCTATTTTTGATCGTTTTACGATGTTAGGGGCTGCAATGCTCGACTTGAGCCGAGTTAGGCTATGAGGCTAACTCCGAGTGCCATTGCATGTTTTTTTTCATCGATTCTCGAGGATATTCATTTTCTGGAGGAAGTAGTTGACCAATACGTTTCACGATATAATGTTCGCGAAACGAGATGCGAAAGATAGTTTGTATTTAAATATTTTTTACATCTACGGAGATATAGTTCGGTAATGAAATTTGGCGAGAAATCCATCGGGGAGTAGTCGAATTGGCCTAGTTACCGAAGCTAGCCCCGACCATAAATACCCATTACAATTTCCTTTATTTTATTACCAACAAATAGCAAATTCCCATAAATCAGCGTGCGAAAGAAAGGCGAGATATGTTTCCTTCTCGTGGCCAGCTAATTTTCCATGCACATTACCACTCGAAACTTTGCTATCGCTTCTAATATCCACGGTTTATGAATCGTCGTGTCTGCTTTTTATCACAGAGTGCAGTTTCGTTCGAACAGTTTCCCGAAATATAGGATTTCCCACTTGGAAATTATTTTAACGCGCCGTATGAGCCGCAACACTTCTCGTTAATTAATTAACTTTCACGGTAGTCGCGATTCTTCACTACGCAAATTTAAATATGCGTATACGCAGGGTATTAACGGCACGGCATTACACCGTTTCGAACAAATATAAACTATTAAATTTAATACGTACGATAACTTTCTCCAGCAGTAACCTCGAATTTCCTTTTGCCCAATGACTGGTCCCAAAAATGGAAATAATCGTTTCTAATTCCTTCGCGGTATGCAAATTAACGTGATTTCGTTGGAAAAATCGGATTTTCGACGTCGAATATAGTTTTCCAGGAACTATGCAAATACTCGGATATTATCCATATGAGGGTTAAATATAGGGATACTCTGTTTTACGGTCTTGAACGCTGATAAAAGATATGCAAAACGAGAAAGGTCTACGTAATAATAAGTACCCATAAATTAAAAGTAAAACAAACAGTTATAACGAAAAGTGTAAAGAGCATCAACGGGATTTATGTGAAATAAATTATTATACAATTAAAAAGGAAAATTCGAAGCTTTTTACCTTAGTAATAGCATAAAATAAAGTATAAATAATAGTAAAAAATAAAGTAATAGTATAGAAAGGAAATCGTATGTAAATTTACCTATATAATTATTTTTCACATATATATACATACACGATAATAAAACCAATTTTTATAATAATATCCAAAGAAAATCGTACAAGAATTTGCCTATATAATTATTTCTCATTTTATTCGTCATTTCAACCCCACGTTAGACCGCTCAACCACCGATCTCTAAATCATCCAAAATGGCGACCATTTTACTACGTTCTTCCATATTAATTACCCCATTATTACCATATACATACACGATAATAAAACCAATTTTTATAATAATATCCAAAGAAAATCGTACAAGAATTTGCCTATATAATTATTTCTCATATTTCAGTCGTCATTTCAACCCCACACAAGATCGATTAACCACGGATCCTTAAATCATCCAAAATGTCGATCATTCTACCAAGTTTTTCCATATTAATTACCCCATTATTACCTATAATAGTAAAACCGATTTTTATAATAATATACAAAGAAAATTGTATGTAAATTTACCTATATAATTATTTCTCATATTTCCTTCGTCATTTCAACCGCATATAAGATCCATTAACCACCGATCTCTAAATCATCCAAAATGGCGCCTACTCGCCTACGTTTCTCCATATTAATTACCCCATTATTACCACGCACGTAAACGACAATAAAATCAATTTTTATAATAATTTACAAAGAAAATCGTAGGTAAATTTACCTATATAATCATTTCTCATATTTCATTCGTCACGTAAAATTGATTAACCACAGATTTTTAAATTATCCAAAATGGCGACTATTCTACTACGTTTTTCCATATTAATTACCGCATTATTACCACGTGCATATATAATACTGCAACCTATTTTTATAGCAATATACAAAGAAAATCGTAGATAAATTTTCTTATATAATTATTTCTTATATTTTATCCATCATTTCAACCCCACGTTAGACTGCTCAACCACCGACCTCTAAATCATCCAAAATGGCGACCATTTTACTACGTTCTTCCATATTAATTACCCCATTATTACCATATACATACACGATAATAAAACCAATTTTTATAATAATATCCAAAGAAAATCGTACAAGAATTTACCTATATAATTATTTCTCAGATTTCATTCGTCATTTCAACCCCACACAAGATCGATTAACCACGGATCCTTAAATCATCCAAAATATCGACGATTCTACTACGTTTTTCCATATTAATTACCTCGTTACTTGGACGCGCGTGCACGATAACAACCAGCGTGTCGCTGTTTTGTATTTCAAGTCGAAACACTTGCACTTTCAAGCTCGATTGATTTTACGAGCCGCGCCAATGGCGGCGGCGAACAAAACGATACCCGTTTACGACAATGCAACGTGGCTCGACAATTGATCAAGCCTTTAAATGAATTCGTGTAAACGGTAACTCCTCTGCCGTGACTGTATCGGACGCGTAATCTTGGCTCACGCGTGTTCATGCACGCGGAACATTCGCGCGGCGGAAATGGCCGCGTGTGATTGGCCGGCAACACGGTAGCGACCTATCCACGCGACCGTTCCACCGATCACCCCGGATAATTGTCCTGAATCACGATGTTTCTTACAGAAAACGCGGACTTTCCCGCGACATAATCTCGGCCAATCAACGCTGCGTCTCGTAATTTATCGGGCTCCCCTCGATCAAGCGGAAAGCGAAGGGACCTGTGTTAATATCATAAGCGATAGCTACCTCGCTTCTTTACATCGCGCGATCGAACGTACTTGACTACTTATCAATTACCGGCACGTTAACCCCTTAACCGGCGCGCTGTGGCTGGCTGAAAGCAACATTTTTGTCCCGAAGTGGCTTCTGAAGCTGGTTCCGCGCGTGTAATTACGCTTTTCCACCGGCAGAGTGCTTATCAGTGTCGATTACTGAACTTTGTTCTAGGAATCGTAGATTGGGACCGATTACTTTCCATGCCTTTTCCATGCGTGATCGATTTTTCATTTTTCCCATTTTTCTATTTTTTTTCTTTTTTTTTATTTTTTCCCATATTCGTTGATCTGTTCGCGAGTGAAGGGTGGGAATTATGCTCGCGATCGTTTGCCGGTTCGCTATGAATACTTTTGCCGATTGCACGAGCGTCGAGGAATTTCTCAGCTCGAGGTGGGCTTGATTCGTGCAAGGAGATAGTGATTTTTAGCAAGGGAATTAACGCGAGGTGTAACGTGTATGTAAATACGCCGAAGAGAGATGATAATGATTAGTGTTGCGCGGAAAATAAACGGGTAGGGTAATTACTTTTTTACCTGAGCGAAAGTCAATGCTAATTTTGCAGGAGGTGGTTGTGTGCTTCTCATAGGGAAGTAATGCATGCTTTTGAACGAGTGATTTTCAAATGGTTTGGTAGTTCCGTGTGGTACGTTTAATTATTATCGTATAGATATATTAATGTTTGTTTAAAATATTTATTAAGTATCGTATATAAAAGTATTCTGATTAATATATGTAATATGTATATATAATAACAAATTGTTTCACACTAAAACTACCAGTTCAGTCAAAATGACTTTTCTCTTTACAGTTATTAAAAACGTATATTTCTATTTATAAAAGGATTAACGTTCGCTCGCATTGAGGTAGAACTGTAATTAATGTATTCATTTATCTTCATCGTGTACTAGAATTACTAGCTTCTATCATTCATAAATAGCTATTAAATATCGGTAGTTCTAAGAGAAAAGGATTACAGGCAATGACATTTTCGTATTTCAATTTGAAAGCTAGAAATTGATAAAAAGGAGTGAATTATTTGGCAATAGAAAGCTAAGCTGCTTAATTTTTATCGACAAAATTATTTTCATTTCGTTATGACATTTCAACTATTGTCGAACGCGTGTAATATATTTACAGGTATATATAATTTAATAATTACATAGTTACATACAGTTATATACAAACATACAGTTATATATAACAAACATGGTTACATAATATTACAATATAATATTTACACAGACACACAGAGTGTATTTATTATCGTTTTTCTCTGTGTGCCTGTGTAACTCCTAAATTATACATACATTGCGCGTAAATATGTTACACACATGTGACAATAATTAAAACGTCGTAATGAAATGAAAATAATTTTGTGGATAAAAATTAAGTTAAATTACGTTTAATCGTTCGTAACAATCGATACCGATGATTCTAACGTTGGCTAAAATTATTATTTTCGTCTTTGCCAATATTTCATTGCTCGTATGTACCCTTTAATTAATCAACGTACATTCGCAAGCAGGGAAATAAAATATCGAGCAGGATAAACGTTTCTAAACAATATTTCTCGCTCATCCAACTGTTCCACATTCGATGTAACAATATGACGAAAAAAATACGAGATAAGTCGTCTGTACACAGTTATCGAAGAGATTAAAGCGGTATTTGCGCCGGAAAGGGGTCCAAAATCAACAGCGCAATGCTCGCCGCGCTGACTAGGGACATTAATTTGTCTGGCATAGCGTCAGCCCCGTTATTTAATTATCAGACCGCGTAGTATCGATAGGCTGAACAGATTGCGAATCGCCGACAATACAGATCCATCCTGTTCATTGATAATCGATCACCCAACAGCTGCAGACGATAATTTCTAACGTCCAGTTCACCAAATTTCTAACGTCACTCACTTTCGCTCCAGCTCTAATTTACGAACACGGTTTTTCCCACTTCCAACCCCTTTTCCCGGAATTTTCCCTAATTTCCCCTTCCTCTAATTATTATTATTTTCGGTATTTCGCTCGAGGTGTCATTCGCGAGATCTTTATTTAACAATATCAAATTACTAATTACTAATTACGAATTAAAATAAAAATTGGATGGCAATTTTGCGTTTGGATATTTGTGAAATTTCGGAGATTTTTTAGCTTTAAATAAAATTTGGGCAAAGATATTAGATATTATATTTAATTTCTTTTTCAGATTGTATAATCTGTGAGAGAGTCGCGAGGTTTGAAAGAATTTTTAGAGCGTGGATCAGAGTCGCGTTAAAGATTGGTTTAGTTCTTTTCCTGGGTTAGGTTAGGTTCCAATCTTCGAAGAAATTGCTCCATTTTTACGTTTCTATACATATTTTCATTTTCCTTACTTAGGTATCGTATCAGGGCCACAGAGATACCAAGAATATGCACGTGTATTTAACCATGGAATATATAAGCACATCGAAGCATTCTATTCCTCACGGTTATAACCAATTCACGAAAATATCTCGGAATAGTAAACAAAAAAAAAACAAAAAAAATCAAATATTTTAGCGTTTCCAAATACCCCCCCAAAAAAAGGAAAAAAGAAAAACAGAAGAAAGATTGTTTAATAAAAATCACTCTATATTCGCGAAAAGCATGGTCAGTACAAACTGCATACATCTATAGCTGTCACGTTGTTGCAAAAAATAAAAGAAAAACAAACAAAAAAATTAAAAAAAAAAAGAGTGGCGTTGTCTCGTTGTCTTTTTGGTACCGTGTATATCTTTTTTTTTTTTGTTTTTTTGTTCGTTTTCCGTTTTTAATCCAACTGGACACGTAGGCCGAAACACTCGTATATCACAAGGAGGGAGAACGGCCGAGCTGTGAATCTATATAGACGTTCGATTAGCTGGAAGCGTACACGTACGAACTCGAGGTAGGGCTGACCACCGGCGGAATCGTTCTACTGACCGCGCTACGGCCGCCACTAATCAAACGAGTTCCAAGCCGTGGAACCTTTGCGCGGGAAACCCGTGGAAATTCCGCGATTCATCGCGCCTCCACTTGTGCGCTGCTACCGATGCCCCGATCGCACGCATGCCGTTCTAAGTACCGCGGTACCTGCGTTTCCATGCGTTTCGATGCCTGTCGTCTGTGCTTTGGCTTACCAGTCGTGGCGCTAGTCGTAGTACTAGTCGTAGTACTAGTCATAGTATATACCAGTTGTAGTACTAGTCATAATATATGCGAGTCGTAGCACTAGTCATAGTATATACTAGTCGTAGTACTAGTCGTAGTACTTTGAAATTTCGTCGCTATTAAATTACGACTTTTTGTGGAGAGAAATGTTGGATTTTTAAATATTTCGAAAGTACCATTTTTGTGCTTCGAATTCGAGTCTTTCGTCCCTGTAAAATTATCACACTTTGTGAAGAGAAATGTTGGATTTTTAAATATTTGGAAGGTACCATTTTTGTGCTTCGAATTGGGGTCTTTCGTCCCTATAAAAGTATCATTCTTTGTGATGAGAAATGTTGAATTTTTAAATATTTGGAAAGTACCATTTTTGTGCTTCGAATTCGAGTCTTTCGTCCCTGTAAAATTATCACACTTTGTGAAGAGAAATGTTGGATTTTTAAATATTTGGAAGGTACCATTTTTGTGCTTCGAATTGGGGTCTTTCGTCCCTATAAAAGTATCATTCTTTGTGATGAGAAATGTTGAATTTTTAAATATTTGGAAGGTACCATTTTTGTGCTTCGAATTGGGGTCTTTCGTCCCTATAAAAGTATCATTCTTTGTGATGAGAAATGTTGAATTTTTAAATATTTGGAAGGTACCATTCTTATGCTTCGAATTCGTGTGTTTCGTTCCTATAATATTGTCATCCTTTGTAGAGTGAGATGTTGGATTTTTAAATATTTGGAAGATACCATTCTTGTGCTTCGAATTGGGGTCTTTCGTCCCTGTAAAATTGTCACTCTTAGTGAAGAGAAATGTTGGATTTTTAAATATTTGGAAGGTACCATTCTTATGCTTTGAATTCGTGTGTTTCGTTCCTGTAATATTGTCATCCTTTGTAGAGTGAGATGTTGGATTTTTAAATATTTGGAAGGTACCATTCTTGTACTTTCATCACTCTTTGTAAAGTGAAATTTTGGATTTTTAAATATTTGCAAAGTACCATTTTTGTTCTTTAGATTCAATTGATAATAGTTATAGAGATTCATACATTGTAAAATTGTGCCTTTACGTTCACTATAACTCTGCATTTCCAATTACAGCAAAGGTACCATTTTTGCCATTTAAATTCGAGTCATGGTATTTCAAGATTCATACATAGTAAATTGTGCCTTTTCCTAAAGTATAACTCTGCATTTGCAATTATGTCGAAGGTACCATTTTTGCCATTCGAGTTTAAAATTATACCTCTTTAAAAGAAATCAGCTACGAAACTATTAAAACATTCTTGAATTACACGCATCGAATAAATTTAAACAATCGATATAATTCTTCAAAAATGAATTTAAAAAAGAGGATATCGGAAAATGGATCGATCAGATTTCTCGATATATGGGTCTCAGAAAATATTCGCAAAAATATTAAAAATTTTTATCTGGAATCCTCCTTACTATAAAATATGTCTTCATAAATCCTCCTCCGCGTAATGTACAATCTAACTTAAAAATCTGAATTCCATTCTTACGTTATCCAAAAATCGAATACTCCCGCAATTATTATTGTAGAATGGCGAAATTGATCTTGAGACAGCGAAAATTCACGGAAGAACAAGAACACGATAACACAAACTCAAAACTCGTAAACTGATTGGGAAAGAACACCAAGATAACGAAACGAAAACATACAAGGATGCACTCTTTTAAAACTCTTTTTCCAACACCAAGCGACTCACGCTTGTGCTGGTCACAACCGATTTCAAAGGACTCTGTTTTGGTTGTCAAGGACCACGCTTTTATGCTTTCCTTAACCTACGCATCACCTCCTCATAGAGGAGTCACGCAACTTAATTTTGTTACATAGAATAACTTTTCGATTTGCTTCTAGAAGATATCGATCGGTTTACAATTTGTTTTTGTTGGCAATAGTCGATTCGCGATTTCTTTTGGTATCCTACGTTACTTTCCAACGCGTGTTTCTCGGAAACCAATCACTGAAATACGTGTACGTATACAGGTGTATTTTTGAAATACTCCGTATAACGTTACAAGCATTATTCCTTGTCAACTTGATTTTTTCTCAGCGAGTTATTGATAGCCGTTTTCATTGTGCCTCCACTTCGATAATTTTCCTATTCGCGATTGATAGTGATTGCGGGTTTACCGTAATCAAAATATCACAACAACCGTACGATCCTCACCTCGCGGTATAATACGTATACAGGAAGCCATAGGCACTACATCGACAGCTGTCAGCTACCTAATGAAAAGACGAATTACCACATCGCAGCTGAACAACCGTTACGTCTATTACAATTTTTCAATCGCGAGGTTAATATCGTAAAATCATCCGCGTTATTCCCGTCCCATTGATAAGGCATTCTTAGCCAAGGGAAAGACATATTTACGATGCTCGTCACCATTATTCGCAAATATCCTCGGTTTTCCGATAATTTCGAGAAGAGCATGACGGACACCAGAGACACCAAGGTCGTAAAGTAAATTAAATTGCATAAACAATGTCATCTCCATCTTTGATTTCTATGATTACGTTTTTCCGAGAATCCTTATGCGAGTGTTTATACCTGTGATAGATTGTAAGATTATACAGATATTGATAATAAATTGATTAAGAAATAGAGTAAGAAGAGTGTCTAAGTAGCTGTGAAATTGGATTTCGTTACCGCCATTGTTGCTGCACTAGAATTTCATTGTATTTATAGAGGTTTACGTATTCGTTTTGATTTGACAGTTGTCGTTTATTGATTGGTTATAAAAATTCGCAAATTTCTCGAAAAGTTAGCAAAATCATCCACTGCCCTTCTTCGGTTTAAACTGTCTTCAAGACCTACTTTCTACTCCTCCAAACACTCGTTAACGCGTTCGCGGTTTTGAGGGTCACCTGTGCTTCTCATATGTATGTATGTACTTATCAGCTTACTTATATTTTGTTCGTCCAATAAAATTATGAATATTTTTGCTCGTGGTGCGAAGAATGTTCTGTTCGTTTCAGCCTTAGACTCTGTTGAATTTGTTCAAATCTATGGAGAGAATCTTGGATAATAGATTTATGAGGAATACAATTGATCCTTGAAACTGAGAAGAGAGACTGAGAAGAGACTGAGAAGAGAAACTTTTCCAATTTATCAAAAATCACTAGGCATAGAATACTTGAATTTTCCAATTTTCAAGAAATCTGTAGACATCGAATTTCTGGATTTCCTAATTTACAATAAATCTGTAAACATCGAATTTCTGGAGTTTTTAATTTTTAAGGAATCTCTAGACACCGAATTTTCATATTTTCCAATTTTCAAGAAATCTCTAGGCACCGAATTCCTGGATTTCCCAATTGTCACGGAATCTCTAGGCACCCAATTCCCGAATTTTTTAATTTAAAAAAAATCTGTACATATCGAATTTCTGTATTTTCCAATTGAAAAAAAATCTCTAGACACCAAATTCCCAGATTTCCCTATTTTCAAGAAATTTCTAGGCACCGAATTCCCAGATTTCCCAATTTTCAAGAAATCTCTAAGCATCGAATTCCTGAATTTCCTAATTAGTAAAAAGTCTCTAGACACCGAATTCCCGAATTTCCCAATTTTCCAGAAGTCTCTAGGCACCGAATTCCCGAATTTCCCAATGTTCAAGAAATCCCTAGGCACCGAATTCCCGCATTATCTAATTAGTAAAAAGCCTCTAGGCACCGAATTCCCGAATTTCCCAATTTTCAATAAATCTCTAGCCACCGAATTCCCAAATTACCCAATTTTCAGAAAATCGCCAATTCTGGAAATCAAAAATCCAATACTTCCCTATTTTCCAAATTTCCCAAGAAATCCCAGCTCCCCCGAGAAATCCAAGAATCATATTCCCCACTGTCCGAATTTCGCAAAGCACCAGGCCTCACCTTGAAACCTCAAAAATTCGAACCCAAGCCGACTGTCAAAGGTCCATCGCGGTGCATCGAATGACAGGCAGTAAATTTCCGCAATTTCCTAACCGCTCATGAATCGACGCGGAAAACCGCAAGCGTGTTAATCGATGGATCGACGAGCTGCGCGGAGACAGAGAAGAAACGGGAACGGTTGCATCGAGTCGGACAAGCACCGGTGGCACGGTTTCGAGATTTCGGGCGCGCCAGCCGTCCTTGGCTCGGCTTCGTCGTGCTTGTACGACCGACGGAGAGACTCGTGACGGTCCTTGAGGCCGACGAAGGCTGCAGGATTACATGACGCCAATGCTAAGAGCCTCTGAAACCTCCTGACACGCGAGAACGCTGCGGGAATACCCAAGGAACACGCGGCCGCGATCATCGTGGCGAAAAATCGCCGACCACGACGAAGATCAATGGCGGAGCGGCTCGTGGCCCGCCGAGGAAGAATGGCACGAATCATGGGGGTCCTTTGTCCCGTGTTCGGACAACCTAACCTAACCTAACTTAACCACGGGAACGCGCGGGAAATCGCTCGGTTTGTCCCCGTATCTTCGTGTTTTCACCTCTCCGCGTTTCGTCGTTGTCCGTATTTCCGAAAATTCGAACGAGAGACGGCTTTGGTTCTCGGGTGGAAAAATTTTGCTACGCTCCTGAGGGATCGTATCGGTTTATCGGTGTGCTATTGGGTGTTATCGGTATTCCGGGGTATCGACGGGGTAAGTGGATATGATTTCGGCGGTGGAGCGAAGGTTTGTTTGGAATTTTATCGTTCTGCTTGTTTAATTAAGCTCGGTTTTCATGCAGGCACTTGGCGCGTTCATTCTTTCGAGTTTGGCGATTGTTGGCAAATAGCCTGAAGTGTTTCGACGGTACGGTTAGGCGGGTACAGCGATATAAACCTGTGCCCGATATGCATCTGATATGTTAAACGCGTGGCTGATATATTTATTGCGATGATTATCTAAATTAAGTAAAGAATTTTTTAATGTATTTAGAGAAGGCTGGTTTCCATGTATCGGGAAATATATATCCGATGTATATCGCGATAATCATCTAAATTAAATAAAGAATCTTTCAGTATTTTTAGAGGGAATAATTTAGTTATGTTGAAAAATATATCCCGCATGTGTGTTACTATGATAACCTAAATTAAATATAGAATTTTTTAATATTTTTAGAGAAGCGCAATTTCCATGTATTTATCCCGATAAGGATCTAAATTAAATAGGGAATTTTTTAATATACTTAGAGAAGGATTATTTAAGTATATTAAAAAATACAGGTAATATATTTAAATAAAGAATTTCTTAATATACCTACAGTATATTAGATCATTTCCTCGGGAAAATCAAATAAAAAGAAAAATTAATTAATTTTTATATTCCCCATAAATATTTGAAAATCGGAATAAAGGACAAATAATGTTAAGAGTGAAATATTAATAACAATAAGAACAGTTCTTTATTTAATTACACAAATGATGAAACATAAATATTAAGCTTAAATGTATAATTCATTTATCACAATCACATGCTCACACCTCTTCTCACTATTATAACTGTTATAACTATATTCACTTCTCACTATTATAACTATTATTGCAACTGACCTATGCCATAAAATTTTTCAATTCACATTGATTTATTTTAAAAAGAAAGTGATTTTTCTTACACCCTGTATATTTCTATTAAGTTGACATATTTTACATCCTTTTATACTTCCCGTAAGTTATCCTTAAGTTACCTTCCTTTACATTCTTCGCATTTTCTGCGCTCTTTATAAATCGATTCGCCTTAAATTTCTTACACTCCTCGAATTATTTCATTTTACAATCATTGTCGCACGTGTACGTGTTGTATACTTAACCCTTCGCACTCGAACAATGACTCAGTCACTTTAACTCTCGAAATTCGAAGATTTTCTGTCATAAAACCGACGATACTTTTCAGAGCAGCGAATAAAAGAACCGTGTAATAATTAACACGTGGAATTACTTAATTTCAATACCTCGCACGCTATTACGTTATTCGAAATTTAATATATTAATTAATATCGATGTGCAAAATTTTATTAAACGGCGACTGAGGGTCGTCTCTCGTTAGGGGTTAATACCTTGAAGCTTAAGTAACGAATGTGAGGAAATAATTAGGTTAGAATATTGAAATAAAATATACGCGATTTTCCCTTTTTATTTTAACATAAATGACATTACCTGGCATAGAAAAAATATTAAAAAAGCCTCGAATTATTGCATCTGAATAATAACAAAATCTTCCAATACAGAGAGTTTAATGCTAAACCTATGTTGACCTAAATAACCGTTTTCAAAACTGTCATTTAACCCTTTGCACTCGAGAGTTTACTCGCCCTTTAGTCGCCATTTGATAAAATTTCGAAGATCGATATTAATTAATATATCAAATTTAAGATAATGTAACGATGTGCAAGATATCGAAATCCAATAATAATTCTTCGTGTTAATTATTTATTTATTTATTTATACGCGATTAGAAAAATTACAAGAAAATTATTACAGTGAGATATAAAATTAATAGTGACAAAGAAAAAGAAAAATAAAAATAAAAATATACAAACAGACGAGATGTACATAAGTATAAGAAAAAAGAAATTTTTCACAAAGAGATACGATGTAGTAGTTGTTTTATTCAGTGAAGAAATTGGCTGAATAGATCTAGGATAGGATAAGTATTGTTAACATTAATAATCATTCTATTAACCCTTTGCACTTGACGATTTTTTGGCTAAAGAAGGGTACGACTTGAAAAATTTTCTGCTATAAGACTGATAATATTTTTTGATCAGTAAATAAGAAATCGTACAATAATCAACAGTTAGAATTATTTAATTTCGATACCTCGCACACTGTTACATTATTTTAAATTTGACATATTAATTAATATCCAGCTTCGAAATTTTATCAAATGGCGACTGGAAGGTGCTTCTCGAGTGCAAAGGGTTAATACCTGAGTGGTATGCAAAAGTGGTTAATCATTGCACGATTTGATATTCACTGCTCAAAAAATATCGTCAGTTTTCTAATAGAAAATCTTTCAACCCTTACTCTTCTTTAGCCAAAGGGTTAAAATTCCTCATTGAACCTCATTTCTCAATTTTTCCCAATTTTTCTTCCAACATACGTGTAATAAATCTTCCATTGTCTCGAAATATTTCATTTCCTCAAGATTCCACTGCTTTCTTATTCACAGGTCACTTGACCCTGGTACGTTCAGTTAATATTATCCTCTTCGACAACAATACGTCTGAGAGAGAGAGATACCGAGTTCGGAAATCGAGCAAAACATAAACTGACTGTTGGAGGGGGGTGGCACGTAGCTAGGATCCAATGTAAACATTGTCGGGCTCGGACAAGCTCGTATCCTAATCTTCCTCTTTCTGTTTCAGTTCCGTGTTATTCTTCGAGTGACTCGCGTGTGACCGACTCTGCTGGTGATCATGGCACGCAGCTTGGGTGTTGGAACGTAAGGTAAGAGTAGTATTATCATATATTCTAGTATATATTCGTATTTTCCAGTGTTTTCGAGTATTTTCAAGTATCACCGAGTTTAAAAAATACAGGGTGGTTACTGAAACACTAAAGGGTTCAAAAAAGCCATTATTTGTTCATTTCCAATCCTTTTTATTTTCTTTTTTCGTGAATATCTGAGGAACTTCACGTGTAATATCGAGAGGGAATCTTAACCCTTTGCACTAGAAGGTCCTTTTTAACAATAAAAGAGTAGGAATTCGAAGATTCTTTGCCATAAAGCTGACGATATTTTTTGGAACAGCGAATAGGAAATCATATAATAATTAACACTTAGAATACCTGGCATACTATTATATTATCTTAAATTTGATATATTAATTAATATCCGTCTCCAAAATTTTACTAAACAGTGACTGAAGTGCAAAGGGTTACTTACATTTCCAAATAAAATAATAAAATATTCAGGGAACACGTATTCCGTCTTCCAGTGGGCACCCTGTATCATAAAAACTTCGAATTTGTTTATATCTTTCATTTTCACTCGTTTAATCATATATTTAAACACCGAAGTTAATGTAAATAATTTTATTTATATTTTTATGGCGAAAAAATCTTCGAGTACGGGGGGGTTAAATGTTTAACGTATTACGCTCCTGACACGGCTTTAAGTTAGCTCGTCTGGTACTCCCTAACCTCTACTCACCTTCCCTTAGGTTCAACCTCTCGCGCATCCTTAAATTCGAAAGATTCTGATTCTGAATTCCGATTCCGAATAAATTTGAAAGATCCTGAGAAACGTTTCGAACACGAATAATCCTCTCGCGTATTCGCACTACCACCGCGAAAATCCGTTTACTGAAATTAGCATGCACGCTCGAAAAGCAACCTCGACGAAAAGTATCCTTAGACCCGTTCTTTCCCTCCTTTTTTCTCCTTTTCCCACCACTCCAACCCGTAATTCTACCACCGTTTCTGTTTACCCGTACCGGTTAGAGTGCGCGAGTTATGCAACTCCGAATGATAATTCAGCAGGTAGGTTCCGTTCACGGTGAATGCGTTGGGAGACTAAACGACCTTGCCCATGCCTAAATAGGTCACTGTGTAGAAAGAGGCTAAGAGAGAAAGGGAGAGAGCCAAGGTTAAAATATTCGCGCAGGATTTCATTCAGTTCTTCCGCGTTTCTACGTGGAAAAAAGGAGGAATATGTGTTTCAATAGCCGCGGCTGCTCCATATACCCCGTGCAACAAAATGGCGGTCGTGGTTCCGATAGGGGATCAAAGATGGGACGTAGAACGCATAGGTGTACCAGATATTTGACGAATTGTATCTATCGTTGGAATATTTGCTTGTGGAAAAAATGATTGATAGAAGACGTTAGTTTTATTTAGCGATAATTAATTATATTTTATCCTAAATCCTTGATATAATAAATTTAACCCTCAGTGTGTAAACTGTAGGGTCGTTTATGTCTCAACAATTTGGAATTATTTAGTGCTTTCGAAAGGGAACTCTTCAAAATTTGTTTCGATTATTTTTCGTGTCATTTCGAATTTTTATTTACCGATAGTTAATTATACTTCCTATCTTGCATCTCGATTTTGTTAATCTCAAACAGGATACAGATGTTATTTAACCCTGTATCCTGTTAAATTTAACCCTTAGTGTGTAAATCAGGGTCGTTTATATTTCATCAATTTGTAATTATTTAATTCAAAAATTTGTTTTAATTATTTCTTCGTGTGATTTTGAACGTACTAAATAATTTTTCGGATAATACATATAATATTCTTCAAAATTTCTATCGTGTTTTTAATTCCGGGTGTCTGGAGATGTTAAATTTATTTAGATTCTTTCCCTTGACGCTGTTATTCGGTGAGAAGTATAGTGAACGCGAATGACCCTGGCCCACGCGATTAGGCTACGGAAGACACGTTTACAGCAAAGGTTAGCACATTGACCCTGAAACGACGCCACCATTTTTGTTTTCTCACCGTGACATAGCTTAAATAAACTTAACTTAAATGAAATAACCGAATTTACTCTGACGTTTGCAACCAATGCAAAATATCAAAAATTAAACCTAAACAAGGTAAATTCGTATTTCGATATGACCGAATATATTTTTAATTACAAACGAGGCGCAAAGGAAATCGAAGTAGATGCATCTACATTCTACTCGGCGTTCGATATCAGATTTCGATTGCAGTTTTATGCCGGTTCATTCGAAGAAACAGGTTAATATTGTTCCACTTGTGGATAGAAATGGAAACCTATAATAAAACCTAAATAAAACCTATATTATATCTATATAATAATATTTAAATATTGACATCAATTTGCAATATAATATTTTAAACAAAAAGATCACGCTATCTAGAAAATTCTTCTCTATCCCTCGCTCTCTCTTACACTTATTAACCCTTTGCATTCAACGATTTTTTGGCCGGAGAAGAGTAGAAATTCAAATATTCCCTACTAAAATACAGACGATACCTTTTTGAGCAGTAAATATAGAATTGTATAATAATAGAATTGTAAAATTATTTGATTTCGATACCTTGCATACTATTACATTAACCCTTTGCACTCGAGAGACGCCTCTCTGTCGCCATTTAATTTTAAAGGTGGATATTAATTAATATATCTAATTTACAATTACCCAACGATACGTGGAATATCGAAGTTAAATAATTCTACGTCTTAATTTGCATACGATTTCTTGTTTACCGTTTTAGAATTATCATCGACTTTATGGCAGAAAGTCTTCGAATTACTATGTTTCTGTAACGAAAAAATCGCCGTGTGCAAAGGGTTAAATTTGAATTATTAATTAATATCGATCTTCCAAATTTTATGAAATGGTGACTGAAGCTCACCTCTCGAGTGCAAAGGGTTAACACGTGTTTACTCTTTGAAGATTCTCGCGTAACTCTTTCATTCTGGCACATTCTTCTAAACATTTTCATTATCGACAATCGTACTAGATTCCACTTGCACAAATTACATTTATGTCATCCCGAACCACTTTCATTTATTCTACCTTAAAACCAACATTCGCACTCTCATAAAACCAATATTCACACCACTCTGATAAAATTGCCACTCGTTGGTATTTTTGGGACGATATCCTTGATATTCGAGGCTCGTTTGAAATATCTTCCCGAATCGGGTAGATTTAAACGGTATAAATATATCGCGTAATTGAATCGTAGAATGTAAAAACTTAATATTAGAACCGCGTGGAATTGGGGTATAAGAGCATTGCCGGAAAATGCGAATCGAGTCGGAATGCTCTCGAGATCTGTTATCTTGGTGAAAAATGGATTAGCCTGGTCGGCGAGTGTCGTGGTAGAATTAAATTCGTTAAATACGTGCACGCGTGACGACCACGTTTATAACACCGCGTTATCCTCGTCTACCGATAGAACGACGGGTATTCTTACTTGCGAGTACAGTTACTTATATAGATAAGTAAACACGGCATTAAAACGGTTCCTGATCTCGCATGAGAGCGGAGAATCGGCTGAGATCGTCAGTGAAACGGTTAATAGATCGCAATTTCGTGTCGGCGAGAGATAAGGCCGCGAGACGCGAAGCTTATTAAATAAAAATTCGCGAAAGGAGATTAACGGACATAATAATAATCCGTCGCTTCTGTGAATCCTAATTTGAATATCATTGAAAAAATTTTTAACCAACTCTGTGGTTTACGCTCGAAACCTGATTTGCGCGATCGTTTACGTGCAACGAGATACGATGGAAAGAGATAACGAGCAACAAAATTGATTAAAGAGAATACGTATAATAAATAAATAAGTAAATATATAATATTATACTAAAACGTAAATTACGCGTTCCTCGCAGTTTAATTTTCTAAACGAGAAAATAATACTCGGTGCTCTCGCTACCTTTCAAATCAATTAACCTAATATTCGGGAACAGAGGTGCCTATCAAGAAAGTTCCATAAACCCACTCTAATCTTCCACTATTTCAAAATAGATCTTAACTTCTGCCGAGATCGGGTTCCTAATCTTTGCTTCTATAACGTCGAATCGAATAATTGCTTTAATAAGAGAGTACAATTTTTAAGTATCCAATTATCGAGCACGTTTAAGGATCAACGAAACCTAAAATCAAACTAGCCAATTCTCGAGCCTGATTCTATTCGCCATTTTTAATCTTTCACTACAAAATTATAATATTAAAGAAATAGGAATTTTGAAAAGGCAAAGATCAAATCGGAATAGTATTTACAGTTAAGAGAATAATATTTATAATATTAACCCTCTATGAGCCCCTGTAACTTTCAAGTTACATGCTAATGTATGGATATTTTATTAAATACTGCATTCAACGTTATCGCCTTGATCACTCTAGTTCGCGATTTTTCTTTCGATATATTTATAATTATTTTTACAATACCTCCCCTGGGTCCATTTTTGAAAATTTTAATTCTTTTTCATTTACCGATTATTCGATCATGATAAGTTAGGTCCTTTATGGCCCCTTATGACCTATTTTCCACAAGATGGCGTGGAAAATTATCTTGTCTATCTATTGCACATTATCTTGGCACAATAGTATAAACGTTGTTAATTCAAACTTTCAATATGAATTCGTTATAATAAAATTGTCAAAACTGCTGAATTTATTGGTTGATATTTGTTGATTTTATGTTACATACAATTCTTGTAGTTAAGAAACATATATATTCGGTCCATAGAGGGTTAACAATTACGAGAAAATAATTTTCCAACATTCATTAAACGATCACTAACATGCACTGATCCTTATCAATGGAACCTAAAATCAAAGTATTCAATAATTCGCCATTGGTAAAGACAATAAATAATTATTATAAGAAAGAATCGTAATTTATTGGTGTCCAATTGTCAGTCTGTCAAGTTTAAAGATAGCGTCGATAATATTAACGAATTTTCAAAATTTCCCATCACTTAAAAATTTCACCTCGCACATGTGATCCACGCTTTGAGCTCATCACGAACTCAACGAAACCTAAAATCAAACTAGCCAATTCTCGAGCGTGATCCTATTCGCCATCTTTAATCCTTCGTTACAAAATTATAATATTAAAGAAATAGGAATTTCAAAAAGGCAAAGGTCAAATCAGAATAGTATTTACAGTTACGAGAATAATATTTATAATATTAACAATTGCGAGAAAACAATTTTCCAACATCTATTAAACTATTACTAACACACACTGATCCTTATCAATGGAACCTAAAATCCAATTACCAAGATCGGGTTCCATAACTTAATCTTTGCTTCTTCAACATCGAATCGAATAATTATTTTAATAAGAGAGAACAATTTTTAAGTACCTAATCATCAAACACGTTTAAGGATCAACGAAACCTAAAATCAAACTAGCCAATTCTCACACGTGACCTTACTCGCCATCTTTAATCCTTCGTTACAAAATTATAATATCAAAGAAATAGGAATTTAAAAAAGGCAAAAGCTAAATCAGAATAATATTAAAACAATTACGAGAAAACAATTGTCCAACATTCATTAAACGATCATTAACACACATTGATCCTTATCAATGGAACCTAGAATCGAAGTATCCAATAATTCATCATTAGTAAAGGAAATAAATAATTATTATATGAAAGAATCGCAATTTTTTGACGTCTAATTATCAGTCTGTCAAGTTTAAAGATAGCGTCGATAGTATGAACGAATTTTCAAAATTTCCCATCACCTAAAAATTTCACCTCGCACAGGTGATGCACTCGAACTCGAAGGTCCGAGGTCGATCGTCGCAAGAATTCGGGAAATCTGTATACCCGGTGGCTTTTATATCGCGGGTAGCCCGATTCCGACGAACGAATCTCAAAATTGCAATCGTGGCTCGGCTCTGACCCCCGACCTCGCTCTGACCGGGCTAAGTTCCTGAAGAGTCAAGGTCGGACGAAGTTGTCGGCAGTGGCTCGGTGTTTCTGGGATCCTAGGTATGCCGCGACGATTCCCCGATCGCCCTAGCCCTGTCTGCGATCGAATTCCAGAGGTGCCGCGCTCGAATTTCCCGCGATTTTCCCATCCCGTTAGCCGGAGTACCGTAACGCGCGTGGATCAAGCTCGACCATCGCTCTTCCTCCATTTTAAACGATCCACCGTACGCGTGAATCGTCTACACCGATTTCCATCCTCTCGTCAAAATTACGTTATTATTATAATTTCACATATTCTAATTTTCACTCTATTTTTCTTCCCTTTAATTCAGTGTTTCTCGATTTGCATAGTGATCGAGGGTGAAAGTATCTGGGTGAAGATTCCCGTGTGTTTTATAGGTTAGGATCGAAGATTATGGTGACAGGGTGTATTTGTTTTCTTCTGAGGGAGATATTAGGTACATCGATGATGTTTGTGAATTTTGAATTTGAAAAAGTGAGATGTATTCGTGGTCGAGTGATACCTTTTCCAAATTTGATTAGTTTTCTTTGATTCGGAAGTTACAAGGTTTATTGTTCTGTAATTCGCTTATACCATCGAGAGAGTACGTTATTATTTAGCGAATAATAGCGAGACCACATCGCAAAGTATGACGCAAAGGTTCATTGTAACACGTGCTAGAACCATTCCGGAAGTGAAGAGCAGCCTACGAGCTCCAGTAATTCGTGCTATAGTGCTGCCTGCCTGCCTGAAAACCTACATTACACAGAGCACCTCCTGTTATGCAAAAATGATCATTTCACTTTCTTTCTGAGCAGAAGGTTACCTTATTCCGAAATCATAAAAATTATCCAAACTCGACATAAGAACTGTAATAGTAATATATATAGTAATATAGTAATATGGTATATAGTAATATAGTAACATAGTATTATAGTAATATAGTAACATAATAATATAGTATATATAGTATACAGTAATATAATAATATAGTATATATTACTATATATAGTATATGGTAATATAGTAATATTTTAAAATAGTATACTATATATAGATATACTAAATATATACTAAATAATCAAAACTTTTACTGAGGTAAAACTATGTATAATTGCGTAACCAATAATCACCTACAAAAATGCTAAACACTAAATTTTAAAATACCCTCTTCCTCCTTTGAATAAAGGACTATAGTCATAGTCTTTCGCAAATGACTCCGCAAATAAACAAGACAATCGAGATAATCAAGCTTATTGTCCCGACCTGTGCACACACCTCCACCCCAAACACTGCCACAATCCACTCTCGATTCATTCTATCAGCATCCACCCGACCGTTTATTCGCAAGATCCCCACAGCCATCTTACCCCTTATGTCAATAACCTGTTACCCAAATACCTTTTTCACATTCTCGCTCCAAGCAACGCGAGTTATTTACCACCTTCCCTATTTACCCCCGTTTCAAGCTCGCAATCGTATTCCCGACATTTCCAATTTTTATCCACTCCAAAAATTTTATCATCAACGAAGTACCATAATCGGGACCATAAAACGGGCCACGCGTCTGCTCGGTAACCAAAGGCACTACCTGCGCGAGGTTCCTATCGAATACGTGTGATCACAGGGATGATCACGAATGTTTGCACGGAAGCATGAGGGATTGTTAGGTTACAAGTTGGCAGAAGAGTACGGGATACGCTAGATCGAGAGAATGATATGACCGAATAGGAGAGCAGAGTTACCAACCGAAAGGAGTAGCCATCGTGGCCAAAGATTTGTCTATTTATTTATAATTATCGCGGTGCCCTGTCATCAGAGGCATCTCGGAGGGACCCAGTCAGCCTTCAGCTCCCCACGGGGCAACCATTACGCGCTTAAGTATAGCTTCCACTCCTTTCGCATACTAAACGCAATATTCCCGACATTGCATTAAGGTAGCACATAAATCTAGTATTTAAGACCAAAGCGATAAGTCCCTAGATTCTAGTTGAGATTGCAAGATCTCATTATAAATACTACCCCCGTCACTAAAGTCAATCGTTATACCTTTCACGTTTGTTACCATTAGTTAACATTATTAGTTTGTTAACATTATTTATTTACATTAATAGATAAGTAATTAACAAACGTATTACACGTGTGTTACAGAAAAGAGGAAAGAGACACCTGCTAAGTAGTGCTACCGAGGAATCCCCTAGCCGGCCTAGCCGATTCTCGTCACGCTGGTGCCCTGGTCCAGGAGAGCCGCCATGTCGCAAGAAATTGGTAAGTCATTGAATCATCGTATGAATAATTTAACAAAAATACTCGAGCGAATCCCCTGTACAAGCGAGTACTCGACAGTAAACCGTACAAACGTGAATTCGCGCAGACCTAACCTATAAACCACAATTCCGCTGATCGCCATAAGGGTTATTACCCCTTAGTCTACGCGCTATCTTTCGATTAGATGGACCGTAGTAGACAAGAAGGTCGATCCAGTCATTCGGTGTTCACTTGTACTTCAAAATGTACACTTCTCACGACACGTATATTTCGGTGCAACGAAGGGAATCGTGAAATAATTATAAAATAAACAACGTTTAGGCATTAGTGATTTAACCCTTTGCATTCGGCGATCTTTTCGTTACAGAAACATAGCAATTCGCAGACTTTCTGCCATAAAGTCGACGATATTTTCGAAACGGTAAATAGGAAGTGCAAATTATAATTGTAAGACGTAGAATTATTTTACCACGATATTCCACGCGTCGTTGGGCAATTTTAAATTCGAGATATTAATTAACAACGATCTTTAGAATCTGATTAACACGTTGAATGCCACGTCAGTTTTACAGGGATTGCAACAGATAAGTTACAATGTATAACCATGTTTGACATGTTAATTTCCACGGGGGTCACCATTGAATTGACGATGATAATAATAAAAATGTCTAAATATTGGCATTTGTTTAAATTATATATATTTTTATCAATCTGGGTGCGCTGGTCATCGGTGGCCCCTGTGGCACCAGCGCCAAATTAAGTACCGGTCACCGATGACACTCATGGCATTCAACGTGTTGAATGGTGACTGATAATTGCCTCTCGAGTGCAAAGGGTTAAGACGTCTTATGGCACAAATTCCACTCCACGTGTCAGACTCGTGGTTTTCGCTTATAGCCCAAATTCCTCTCCACGTGTCAGACTCGTGGTTCCCGCTTACGACCCAACTTCCTTACCACGAGTCTCACACGTGGTTATAGGTCAAAGTGCTAAGCTTCCGTTTTGATCGAAAGCTCGTCACCGGAAACCGAGAACCGACGGAAACTCACGAAGGCAAGGCATTAATCGCCGACACATATCTGCCTACCGATGCACAGCCACACCTCCGATCTCTCTGTGCTCGTGGCTTAGCGAACCGTGTCGCTCTGCCACCTTTTTCCCTCTCTCTCTCTCTCTCTCTCTCTCTCTCTCTCTCTCTCTCTCTCTCTCTCTCTCTCTCCCCCCTGTCCACTGGTACCTTTCCTTTCCTCCATTTTTTTTCTCCTCTACCCTTTCCGTTTCGTCTCTTTTCGTTCGAAAAATCGCGCCGGTCGCCCGGGTCGGCCGGCAGACGCGATTGGTCCGCTGGCAAACGAGGATAAAGAAAAGGAGCGCAACCGCGTGACACGATGAAGAGAGGCGGAGAACGCCGGCTGGCACACTTAGCCGACCACTGTGAGTCACACGGAGTGCGTTGAATCGGCGGGCCAGAAAGGAGAGGCGGTCGACATACTTCTATCGAGAGAGCAACCGGCACCGGTCGGCCATAAGGCACTCCCATCGTAAAACACGCTCTATCTTTGCCTCTCCGCTCCTTTTTTTCAATTTCGCGTGCTGCTCCAGTGAGTCGGCCAGTTTTCAGCCGGGTTTCTTTCGCCCACCGCTCCTCCAATTTTCTCTCCGTCAGGGAGACACCGTCGACCGTCTCGCGAGCATCCTCCGTGGGCCTGACGTTCCATGCAGGAACCACGGGACCAGGTGGGTCCTTCTAAGAGTCGTGTTTCGCGTTTCACAGTTTTGCAAAAAATTGCGAAAACTGTGAAAGTATAAAAAGATTCTACTATGAAAGCGTCATTCGGTTGATCGATAGAGAAATGAAGCTATAATTTGGTTCCAAATGGGAAAGTTTTGAGAACCGTCTTCGGGGTCGGAATTAGTTAGGTTAGGTTACGACTCGTTTACAATGTGTACTCTATTTTGGTATAGAGTGGTCACTGGAAGACTGAAAGATATAGAATAAAAGTAACTTTTATAAATTTTATTTGGAAATATAATTTGGTCTTTTGGAAAATAGGCATAAGCTCTTTCCACAGCATTTTCGATTTTCCAGTGACCATTTTATAGTGTCTTACAATGTTACGCGTTATATACTCGCTGTTCCTGAAAGCTTAATCGAATTTTGGTATTTTTGGGATTTGGAACATTGCGAAGGTAGGATAATTATAATTACATTACGATCGGAGAATTAATTTTGAAGGAAGCTTCGTCTGCTGCATAGAATCACGATCGAATTTTGTAAATATCGCGTTTGAGAGTTTGGCAGACATCTTTGTGGCAGACTCTCGTTGACAGTCATTTTATTCTTCGAACACCTAACCTACCTTACAAACACCGATATTTAACGTCATTTGTCAGGCGTTATATTAAAACTATTTTTTCCAACTTTCACCTTAGCTTTCTCTCAGTTTCCCAATTTTAATCCTATTTCCATCCAATTTCGAATCGATCCTCCAACGATGTTGGAGACTTAGTCTAACCTCGAAATGCAGATAGTTGGAGGAGATAATCCCAAACTCGAACGCAAGACGCGTGTATTAAAATTGCAAAAATTCATCTCGGTTCGCAACCCGACGACGAAGGGAGACAACCTAACCCGACTGACTCGTAGTATACGCTTGACAAATTGCCAGAAGCGCGGGGAAGATGGCGCTGTGCGAAAAGAGAAACGCGAAGCTGCGGCGAAGCTTTTTTAAAAAAAAGGAAGAAAAAGGAGAAAGAAATCGGAAGACAGTCGGGGTTAACAGCTGGACCGGGGTCGTTACCTTAATCGCGGCACGGGTTGACAAACGAAACGCGTTCCCCGAGTTTCCCGCAATTTTCTCGCCGCCCCCTGCCCCCCACTCCGGGGCGAAACTTCTCGCGAAACTTTCCATCCTTCCGTCCCTCTCCCTGCGGCATATTCTCCTATTTTTCTTCCCGCGAGCTTCCTTCCTTTCTCCTCTTTCTTTTTCCCTCCGCGAGATTTCCTTTGTCTATTTGCCGATTCAATGCCACCGGCAGCAGGTGGGCCGCTTGATAGATGGCGCGTTGTTGGAATCCCCGGTGTCGCACACACGCGCGAGCGGCCGGCGTGCACCGACGCCGCGGTCGCACGTACACGCAAAAACCAACTCTGGGTCAAGATCGGCCGAGTACGTAAATCAACTTTCCACTTCCAGTGTACTTCCTCCTCGCGCGCTACGCCGCGCGTCCGCCACCGCCGCTCCGGCCCTCTGCTCTCGTCCTTTTTCCACCCTTCGCGCCGGCTCGCCACCGGCCTTTGTTTTCCCACATCCGCCCACCCCTCGCTCCTCTTCTCTCTTTCTACCCTTTTCTCTTATCGTCGCTCGCTCTCTTCTTCTCTCTTCTCTTTTTTCTCCCCGTCGCGCTCTCTTCTCGTTACGCTCTCTCTTCTCCACGCTTCTTTCCTTCTCTTATTTTCTCTCTGTTATTCTCTTCTCGTTTCCTTCTCTTTTTCTCTACGTCACTCTTTTTCCGTTTCATTCTCTTTCTCTTTTTTCCGTTACTCTTTTTCTCTTGGCCCGTACTCTATTTTTCTCCGAGTAAGTTTTCTTCTTCCCGTTCTACTATTTTTATTCGTGTCTCTCTTTTTATTTTGTTCCCTTTTTCTTGCGTATCTCTCTTCTTGTTCCGTACTTTATTTTTCTCTTCGTTACGCTTTTTCTCTTGCTCCGTACTCCATTTTTCTCCGAGTAAGTTTTCTTGTTCTGTTCTATATTTTTATTCGTGTCTCTCTTCTTGTCTCGTTCTCTATTTTTATATGATGCTCTTCTTATTTTATTCTCTTTTTCTTGCGTATCTCTCTTCTTGTTCTGTTCTATATTTTTATTCGTGCCTCTCTTATCTCGTTCTCTATTTTTATATTACGCTCTTCTTATTTGTTCTCTTGTTATCTTGTTCCATACTCTATTTTTTTCTGAGTAACTCTTCTTGTTCCATACTCTATTTTCCTCTGAGTAACTCTTCTTGCTGCATTCTCTATTTTTCTACGACTCTTTCTTTATTTTATTCCCTTTTTCTTGCGTATCTCTCTCTTCTTGTTCCGTTCTCTATTTTTCTTTGAATAACTCTTCTTGTTTCATTCCCTATTTTTCTCCGTTTCTCTCTTCTTATCCCGTTCTCTATTTTTCTCCGTATGACTCTTTTCTTATTTTAATCTCTTTCTCCTCCATATCTCTCTTCCTATTTCATTATCTATTTTTCTCTCAGTTACTCTCTTCTTGCCCCATTCCCGATTTTTCTCTCTACAGCTCTCTTCTTGTCCCCCCTCTCTATTTTCCTCCATACAATTCTCTGTTCGTTTCGTTTCCTCTTACCATTCGCGTCTCTCTCTCTCTTCCTCCGTGTGCCCCTCTTCTGGTTTCGTTTCCTCCTACCATGCATGATTTTCTTCTCATCTTGCTTCTCAACCGCGTGCGACTCTCTTCCCGTTTCGTTTTCCCTCGCCGTGTGTGACTCTTCTTATCCTTCTTGTCTCCGTCTTCCAGTGGCTCTCTCCTCGTCTCCTCTCTTTCTCTGCATACCTTAGAGGGAATTCCCTCGTGTTTGAACGAGCCAGCGCGACTCGTGCTCTTTTTAATGGACGCCGGATATTAAGGCATTACGCGACGACTCTCGCAAGGTTGAGGTCGATGGCTCTAATTGGATTTTCGCGCTAATTTCTCGCCGCTCGAAAAGGAATTACCTTTTCACTCTCTTTTATCCCCCTTTTCCCTCCACTTTTCGACTTATTTCTTCTTTCCTCCCGCGAGAAAGTCGAGCCTGTTTTCGCTGATTTATCATGCCACCTCGGTGACAGATCGCGTTACCCCTGCATGATTAACGCGAGACATTGAACCTAGCTGTATAATACAGTACCACGAACGTAAACTTATTTGCTACTCGCATTTTATCCCGTTTTCACTGTGCATTGACGAGCTTCGAATTTTCCGTCAACGGAAACGTTTCGGTAATACGTGGAATTTTATGGAGAGCGACTATAGTCGCACGTAGTACCTCAGTGGCATCTTATGGAAAGCGACTATAGTCGCCCGTAGTAGCGAAAAGGTTAAAGCAGATGCACGTGTTCGGTGATTGCAAAAAGGAAAATTCTGGCATCAGCCATTTTGACTGGATTGGTAGTTCTACTGTTAACCCTTTCGGTACGAAGGAGCTGGCCACGGTTATATATTCGCGGTACGATGAAGTTTTCCACAACAGTGGTGGCACTGGCAGCCACGAAAACGTGTTTTAGGGTATTCACAGAAATCTCGAGCGTGATTGACACTAAACTTTTCCTTCGGATCGCGACAGTGATCGGTGACGTTTCGTAGATGCCGTCAATAGGCGACGGTAGTACCGAAAGAGTTAAGCCTAATTGGCGATTCTGTGACAAAAGCATTACGACGTGCGTGACACGTGTTTTCAGCGCAAGTGGTTAAAGAAAATGGGATAACGATAGACATGGAAAAATTGAAAAATCGGGAAGACGGGATACGTAATTTCGAACCGAAAGTTTCGAAAACGGCGATTTAACGTGCGATTAGTATGAAAAAGGAATGACGGGCGCGTGGGCATGAGAAGCGGGCCGCGGGACAGCGCCCTCTCCGGTTCACGAATACGCGTAATCGATGCACATGCGTGGAGAGGGTGCCGTGCGAAAGACGGTGCACGCTTGCGCCGAGATCTTCCAAATAGCGCGAGCCACTTTGGCTCGATCCGAGGTAGCGGGACGACGAAAACGTCGCAGGTTATGTCCCGTTTCCACGGGATGGCCTACTTCGGGCCGAGCCAGGAATCCGCGTCGAGTCGAGTCGAGGCGAGGCGAGGCGTCGCGACACGCGCGCCATCTTCCGCTCGCGCGACGTCGCGCGTTCGATCGACGCCCACGGCCGTACGTGATTAAGCTCTGTTTATAAACAAATTGCACGGCGTGCGAACGCGTGGATAAAATGGAGAACGAACTGCGGGGCCTGGGCTCACGACGACGTCACGCACCGCGAGAGATACGCTTTGTTGATACTGTTGGGTTTGTTTATGCGATGGACGGGCCGACGTTGGATTAGCAGTTTAACGGAGTATCGTATTTAATGTGCCGCTCGGTTGCCCATTCCGTTCCGGACACTCGCGGCTTTGGCTTGCCAGGATCAGTGTTTTCGTCAGGTCTTTCCTGCTATTGCTCTCGGCTGTGCTACAGGCTGCTTCAGGGGTTGTGGGTCGAGGTTGGAGTTTCGGTGGGTTGGGTCGAACTGGGCTCGGATAATGCACGTACTCTGCGTTGCATGAAAGAAGTCATCCGAGAAACTTGTACGACCGAATCCCCAACCATTCTAACGTCATGGCAGAAGTAGAATAAAACGCTTCCCTTATTCGTAGAACTGATCCCTTCCTATTAGCTCGGTCACAGAACACCGTGCGACAATGAAAGCGAACAAAGCAACGAGACAAAGTGAGACAGACGCTAGAAATAGATGCAAGAGCGTAGACTCGTCCCAAAAGCATATTAACCCCTTGACATACAAATAAAATGAGCATCGACGCGTCCGTAGAATAGCATTTAATTTGGCTCAACTGTGGACACTCGTGTGCAAGCTTAGAAGCAGAACGTTTTATTTTCAAATTTAATGCTGTGTAAATAAAACAACAAAGTTGATATATAACGTTAATGCACAATAATTAAGTAATACTATAAAATAATAATTTAGTACTTCTGTAAAGTATGATACATCTCAAAACATTTTGGAATATGTAGTGGAATCAGACATGTTTTACACTGCCAAGTTGTTTCGCTTCTTATATTATGTTTGATGCACGCATGACATCTGTTTGCAGGATGTTGTTTTTTATTTGTCGCAGGCATATGTTCGGGAAAATGTGCCAAATTTTTTAAACAAAATAGCATCCACGCACGATTGAAACTGGTAAAGAATCTAATATACTGAGCGACGTTCGACGAAGACAATTCTTGACGTTTCCGAGACGTCAAAGTCTACAATGGCACATGAAATGAATGACGTCTCCCAGACGTCGTTGTATGTCAAGGGGTTAGCTTCAGATTCTTCCGATGAACAGATAATTATTTGCAATTACTAATTACTGATTAGCATCTTGATTAACTTTTCATTGCATTATGCAGCAAACGTGATGCACTATACACATATTTTTTATATTTATGTTGCGTCGTGTGATTTTTTTAAACGGTTATCTAGTACGATGCAATTATATAATTAATTTATCATAAAAAATACATCTTAAATTTTTAATCAATTTTCATAAACGATGTTAATTATTATTACCTTTGTACTCCTTTACTTTATAAATCTTTCAGCTATTGTCGTCTGATTTCTTATCCGACTCGCTGCTTTGTATTTCCAATTCTAGATCTTCAGTTGCGTCTTCTATTATTCCATCTTTCGTCCAATATTTGTGTTCCAGTGTTTCTACGTGTTTACGAAATCCTTTCCAATCATATGGTGTCGTTTCGTTTATTGCCTGGCGAAGTGGTGCTTCCAATTCGTTGTAAGTTAACTCTGAGATAACATTTCTTTCGCCTTTCGGATATCTTACGCCTATGTTAACGTATCACGGTACCCAACTTGAACATAGTAGTTTTGAGAGTGTCATAGAAGAGTGGGTATTACTAACGAGAGTACAGGCGGTACTAGTGGAATACCCCTCTTACCCCGCATCCGAACGAGATGACTTCTTTCATGCAACGCACAGTAGTTTAGAAGGGACGGTGGAAAACGTGATTCCAAAATTCGATTTCTGAAAATTTGGAGGTTTTATAATTTCGTTTCTGTCATTTTTATTATCATTTTCTTTTAGATACTCCCATCGAAACTCCCACGATCGGTTGGATCAGTGTGCTACAGGATAGTTGAAGAGAATAGGTGAAGGTTAGGGCGAGGATGATGGGGTGGAGAGAAAAATCTAGTAGGGTTGGGTGAAGTTATTGTGGCTGATGCACGTAATACTTGTATATCTCTGGTTTAGAAACAACGATGAGAGACGAGGTTCTAGATTTTAATTTATGAAAATTAGGAATTTAGACAATTCTTTGTCCCCCTTTTTTAATTTCATTTATAACATTTTTATCGTTATTTTATATCCGTGGATATTAACGTACAGGTACTTTACACCTTACCATACCTCCTTATGAAATAAACGTCAATTTTTTGAAAAACATAATTAACTTATTAAAGCAAATAATTCGCAACATAGCTTCTGATTTAAATTAAAATACTCAAACCTGTATTTTTATTTTTACAAATAAAATATTTAAAATCAGCATGATAGATTGGGTGCTACGGGATGGTTCAAGAGAATAGATAAAGGTTAGGGTGAGGATACGATGAGAGGTGGAAAAAAGAATCTCGTTGGGTCAAGAGAAGTTATTATAGATGGTACACGTGGTACTCTTATGTATCTAGTTTGTAAGGGACGATAAAACATGTCATTCAAGGATTTCATTTCTAATAATTAGGATATTTTCTTAGTCCGGACATTTTTTAGTTCGATTTGCACCCTTTTTATTATTTTCCGTTAGATATGTAGGTATTACAACCACCACGGTGGGTTTGACGAGTGGTGCTACAGGATAGTTCAAAGGAATAGGTGAAGGTTAGGGTGAGGATACGATGAGAGGTGGAAAAAAGAATCTCGTTGGGTCAAGAGAAGTTATTATAGATGGTACACGTGGTACTCGTATGTATCTAGTTTGTAAGGGATGATGAGACATGTCATTCTAGGATTTGATTTCTGAAAATTAGGGGTCTGGACATTTTTTAGTTCGATTTGCATCCTTTTTATTATTTTCTGTTAGATATGTAGGTATTACAACCACCACGGTGGGTTTGACGAGTGGTGCTACAGGATAGTTCAAAGGAATAGGTGAAGGTTAGGGTGAGGATACGATGAGAGGTGGAAAAAAGAATCTCGTTGGGTCAAGAGAAGTTATTATAGATGGTACACGTGGTACTCGTATGTATCTAGTTTGTAAGGGATGATGAGACATGTCATTCTAGGATTTGATTTCTGAAAATTAGGGGTCTGGACATTTTTTAGTTCGATTTGCATCCTTTTTATTATTTTCCGTTAGATATGTAGGTATTACAACTACCACGATGGGCTTGACGAGTGGTGCTACAGGATGGTCAAGGGAATAGGTGAAGGTTAGGGCGAGGATGCTGGGGGTTGGTTGAGAGGAGTCTCGTTGGGCTGGGTGAAGTTGTTTGGGATGACGCGCATGGAGCTCGTGTCTGATCCGAATATGGAGATACTAGAATTTGATTTTTCGAAATTAAACACCGAGACATTGACCGTGCCTGGTGAAATGCTACAAGCTGGTTCACGGAGAAATATGCTCGTGCGACGAAACGATAACTCGGAGCGCAGAATTTTTGGTGGAATTTGACATTTAAAATTCAAATTCTATTTTATTTTTTCGTAGGAAATAAAAAATGCACCGATTGATCCGTAAACAAAGCATATATCTCTGTCTAAAACAACACGGCCGACCTCAAAATTTGAAAATCCATTTTTAAAACAAACAGGCAGCTGCATCGCGGTGGCGCGCTATTTGAAATAGATTTAAAACGATTTCGGCTAATAAATTTTTCTTCCATCTCGTTTATTTCCGAACCACCGGATATTGTTCCACCGTTTTACCGATATATATATATATATATTACAAAACAATGGCGGATCGCGAGAGATTCTCGCTTCTTCCAAAGCCCGGGATAGAATTAGCGAGCGAGATCGGTAAATTTTACACCGCGAAACTATTTCCGCGTAAGGTCACTTGAATAATGTACTTTGGAAAGAGTAACTTAAACTTCTGAAAATGTGCTTAAGGAACGGCGCACATCTGGAGTTTCGAATTCGAGGGCGCGCCGTACCTGAAGTACGACATTCTTGCCATTATTGCGAAACCAAAAAGGCACGTGAATTTCATTGGGAATTTATTGCAGCCATAAAGAAGGGAATCGTCAAAAACTTACGGGACTCTGAAATTTTTACTTTTTTCTACCGTTTCCTCTGTTAATCCTGACACAGTCATCGGGATATGCGTATCTAGAATTATTTCCAACATTTAACGAGAACATCTACAAAGGACATTTTCTAAATTGCTCCTCGTGCTAAATTTTTAGTTACAACTATACGAGTTGATCGAGTTTTTAATATTGAAATTAAAATTATCCACGTGTAATAAGTAGTTAAACATATTGCATGAAAATAATAACAAATTCATTTTAGATACTTTTAGATATATAGAGATATATAGAGATCTAGTTTAATTCTATAGAATCTTATAATCGTACTATGTATTACATCGTAGTATATATATATATCTATATTATTTAATACATACTACGATTATATATTATTGTTGAAATATATTCGTATATTCAATTCATACTTCGCGCCTTAAGGAGCTTTTATTTTTGTTTAATTTTAATATTAATTATAAATATTTATATAAATTTGATAAGGTGTACAATACTCACGTGCAATAGATCTCTAATAAAATCTACATTTATAATAAAATCTCTAATAAAATCGTTATAAACACATGGTTATATTATTGACATTCTGTTTCAACTTCCATCTTCTGATATTATCTTAAAATTTATAATGATATATATATGTATCATATATATTATCATATATATTTATCATAATGATACACATATATACGATTATACACAGGGTGTCCCAAAAGAACGTATACACGCTTCAATACCTTATTCTTTCTAATTTATTTTTTCCTTTCTAGATACAACCAATTTAAGATAATGGCTGATTTTAGACTAGACTTTGAAAAACCTAATAAGAAAATAAGTCTTTTGCATAAACGTAATAATAATAAACGTAAGAAAAAAATAAAAACTGTTTTTATAATCACGCAAAATGTGTATACATTCTTCTGTGACACACTAAACGTATTATAATAAAACATATATATCATTTAATACATACTACGTACGTATGTACTTATGTACCCCTGAGCGCGCCACATAGTGCATGACAGTGAAAGTGTTAATACTCTAATACACCTTTCCGGCGTCTGCATTATTAATTGCCATAATTAGCAAACAAATCTACCCACAAGCACGATACATTATACCCCATCAATAGGCTTCTTCTCGTAAATAAATAAATAAATATATCGAAATAATATATACCAAATTTCTCAAAAACAAAATCAGACACTAAGCATTCGAACCACCTACACACTACCAACATCTACTGAAAACACACACAGACAAGCGTGCGTGTAAAATTCAATCGCGAGCAGCCCCAGAAATCTACCCTCTACCACCCTTACATTCGCGTGAGCCACTTTCACCGACCACTTTCTTCCCCGGCGCGGGCACAAAGAAACAGGAACGAGCCTGGAATAAGCGTCTCCTAATCCCCAACTTCCGCTGGCCCAGTTCCGGAAGCGCCTCCGCGTTCACGGAAAAGCCAGAGGCTACGAGCACGGTGACAATTAACCGGGTACGCGCACGTGCGCGTTCTTCCTGACCGTAACTCGTCGGCCAGGACGAGGAACCGTCTGGAATGGCGTCGGGGACGAACAGAAGGCACGTCGGATCGATCCACCGTCGCGTCGTTGGATCCAGTTTCCGATGCTGTTGGACGAGCAGAGGCGATACCCGCGCGTCGATCGCGAATGCAAAAAGAAACAAAGCGCGTGGGCGTACGAAAAGCAAAACAACGGACAGCTGAATGTCGCGGCGGCGGATGGGGCGGGGAACGTGGGTGGTTCGCGCTGGTACCCCGTCCCAGGGTGGGATGAGGACGAGGAAAAGCAGATTCAACAAGTAGAGGCGACAGCTGCTGATGAGAGCGGCCGAGAGTGGCCAGACTTTTATCTCCTCATTTCGCGCGCACCAGAGACTATGGGCGCGTGTGTGTATGTGTGCTCGCGTGCAGCCCGCGAAGGGTTGTGTTCGCGGTATAATCTAATGGACTGTGCCTGCGTGGGTGCGCGCGGTCACGCCGGTGTGTAAACGCGTTTCAGAATATCCGCGAGCCAAAGTTGCTTCGATGGTGATCTGTTTAATTCTTTGGTATCGAGGGGCGAGTTGGGGTGTTATTTAATTTATTGACAATATTCGGAAATTGGTAGGGAGGTAAAAGTAGCTTTGGTGGTCGGTTAACCCTCTTATAGCATGGTGTACAAATTGGAGGTTATGGTACAAGGCTTTTATAGGACGAATATCTCGTTGGTTATGTAAGGGTAGCAAATTTCGGTGACTGGTAAGACAGCGTATATGACGGGCACATAGCGGCAGATAATTCGAATTCTAAACAGTGCCGCGAGTCATTTGATTTTCGCGGTCGTATTAACAAAGAGCGAGCACCGATAAAAGGTAGAGGAGCAAACAATAGGGGTAGTATTGCATAGGTGAGAAGCTAGAGAGTATTCTATCCGAGGAGAGTGAAACTGAATTTGCCATCCTTCTCTCCTCCCCTCTCCATTATAAATTCTGCTCGAGACTAAATTTCTTTGTGGTCATTTTTTGAATTCTCGATTAAAATTCTGTGCGTTGAAATTTGTAGAAAATTGTCACAACTTCGCTATTTTTCTCATAGTCTCCTTTAAGATTCGATTTAAACTAATTAAAATCGTAACACTCGTTCTCGCTCACAGCCGCAGGGCTATGAATATGTACGCTACGTCTGTGGTCAGGACCGTATGTACGAGCGAGGAACATACTGGAGAATTTATCGTGTCCAGTACCTAGGCAATCTCTACGTCTGCTTAGAATTGTGGGTGAAAAAAGATTTCACGTATAACTGTCGGATTCGCGACGATCTCACGGGCCGAACGAACGAGAAGGCAGAGTTAGGGGAGCACGAGAGAAACACGTGTACGGCGATAAAGGTATTTGTACCAGTTATTGAGATTTATTACCTAGCACGGTGCGCGAAGGTGCAAACAATGTTGATTGATTAACGAATCGATGGTTTGATTGATAGCTAAAATTGGTGACGATATATCGATCGACGCTGTTTCGCCTGTCCGAAGAGTTTACAAGGCGTATAATCCCGCCGCGGAATGAACCAGCCTGGAATGAACAAAGAATACTCGAAAAACCGAGAGACCACTCGAACACCGTTGCACCTCTATCTACTCGGGAAGCTGAAATAAATCCGCGAGTATCGTAGACCCTCTCGTTGGTCCGTCGATCCCGTAGCTAATTACGCGCCATCGCGAAGGACCCGGGGGGCAGAAAGGCGATAAGACGACAATGGGAGCCAAGGTATGAAAATAAACAGCGGCATAGGGATCGAATCCGCAGACAGCTCGCATTAACTTCTTCGGGAATCCGCAAGAAACACATTACCCGTGACATGATCCGATACAGAGAGCATGAATATGCACCGACATAGAGCGCGCGCGCGCGCACGCACACATGTTCCGTTCCCACTTACGTGTGTATTCCCCGCGCGCACACGCCCGGGGTAATCCATCCGAGCATACGTCCACACACACGCGTGCATGATATAGCATAGCCGGGATACCACGTGTGCACGGGTGCACGTTCACGTATGCCGTATATCTACGATTATTGGGGGTGAACGCGAGCGACCGCGCGCGCGTTCGCGTTTAATCCACCTAGACACGCGTCACGGGATATATACGCGGCGATATAATATGCCCGGGACGTGTATAATCGCGCACGGGCTATAGGTATGCACGCGCACACCTACGCCACGAACGTGTCGCTCCACTAGACCGGCGAACTTGGCCAAATTCTTAGTTGCGCAGTTCGCCGAGCGGCGCCACCTTCGCTCCACAGACCCGATAGAATAAAATGGAGAACCGGGGAGACGTTCTGCGATCTACACGCCAATTTTTCCTCACTCACGTATGTATCGTAATTCGAAAAATTTCCCTTCGAGTAATTCGAAAAGATCCCTAATCTTCTTTGACAGTTCGTGTATTTTCGTCGGATCTTTGAGGTTAGTTGCTAATACAGTTTCCCGCGTCTTTGCGTTGCTTACTGTTTTTCTTGTTGTTATTATGGTTAAATTTGAATTTAAATCTATAACCGTAGAGATATACGACGATTTGCCATACATGACGAGTGCCGAGTTTAATTTACGAGTAATTCCTCGGCGAATTCGAGCTTGTATAAAATTACCGCTTAAACACGGACTAATGATCGGGCTATATATAGTATTCCAGCGTGCCTTGACGTGACTCTATCAATAGTAGAAACTGATCGTTATAATAAATATATCGGCGCGTCCCATCAATTTGAATACTGCAAGGTCGGCTGTACCATATAATTCCAGCGTAGATATATCCCAGTATGGTCTTACAATATAGTTCAGTATATTACATCCAGAAGACGTGTTTTTCAATAAACGATTTCGTTATTTTTAGCCGGATATTTTCAGCAGTGGTTTTTATAATCGAATCCCGGCACCACGTGGTTTTTAATACCGTTTTTCAGCACGTGCAAAGTTGCTATGTTAACTAAAATTAAATACGTCCCCGATCCACAATTCCTCGCGAGTGAACCGCGACACGGGGTATATATCGACTATCCGAACACGAGGAGTGCACACCCGACATTTCTTCCCAGCACTTCCGACAACTCGAGCTAAATTAATCCCTCCGCTACGCGAATGCGTGCCCAAAATTGACATTATCCAGAATTGACATTATCCAGAATTGACATTATCCAGAACTGACATATCCAGAATTGACATATCTAAAATTGACAATATCCAGAATTGGCATATCTATACTTGACATTATCCAGAATTGACATTTCCAAAAGTGACATTACCCAGAATTGACATTATCCCGAATTGACATATCGAAAATTGACACTATCCAGAATTAACATTACCCATAATTAAGATATCCAGAATTGACATTATCCAGAATTGACACATTCAAAATTTACATTATCCAGAATTGACATATCCATACTTGACATTATCCAGAATTGACATTTCCAAAATTGGCATTATCCAGAATTGACATTTCCAAAATTGGCATTACCCAGAATTGATATATCCAGAATTGACATTATCCCGAATTGACATATCGAAAATTGACACATCCCGAATTGACATATCGAAAATTGACACATCCAGAATTGACATTATCCAAAATTGACATTATCCAGAATTGACATTATCCAAAATTGACATTATCCAAAATTGACATTATCCAAAACTGATATTATCCAAAATTGACACTATCCAAAAGTGACATTATCCAAAATTGATATTATCCAAAATTGACACTATCCAGAATTGACATTACCCATAATTGACATATCCAGAATTGACATTATCCCGAATTGACATATCGAAAATTGACACATCCAGAATTGACATTATCCAGAATTGACACTATCCAAAATTGACATTATCCAGAATTGACATATGCAAAATTGGCATACCCGAAAGGAGAGCATCTATCGCGATAACATCGGATACTTTCCGATTCGGAATTAAGAGGTGGAATTAAAACGCGAGGGAAAGAAGCTGAATCACCTTGACAGGCTGGCGACCCCCTCTCGCGGCGTGCACGGAAAACGACTCAAAAGCTGCGAGAACGCCGGGCCGCGACGCGGGTGCACGCAGAGCGGCTGCACACGGCTGCACACGTGGAAGGATAACGCGACCGATGGTGCATGCGCCGATTATACGCGGCGACATAATGTAACGAGGAGACGCGAGCGAACGTTGCTGCCGCGGTGCGACTCGTTGCACCGTGTGTGCACGCGGACGTGGCGGCGGCGTGCACGGTGCATAGGAGAGAAGTGAGGCCGGTGGAAAAGTTGGAATGCGACCGAGCGGGCAGCCTTGAGCTGCCCAGTAGTGCGAGTCAACCTCCCGTGTGCCTCGAGCCGGGTTCGCACGTACTCGAAACGCACGCCGGCCCTTTAGGAAATCGCGGTCATGCACGCCGAAGGAAACATTTCTCCTTGGAGGACCGACAGTGTGCTTTTACGCCGCGTCCTATTTTCTTTTCCCTCTCGCTTTTTCACCGTCCTCGAGGTGTATTACGGGTTTCCCTATTTTTTAGGCTTTTCCATTCCGTTGCGCGGATATTTCCGGTTGTAGAGAAGCTTGCGATCTTTCGAAATTTTGATCATGTTTCGTAATTGTATATGTGGATTTTTGGACTGTCAGGTTTGGAAAATTTGATAAAAATTTCGAGATTTAAAGGTACAGGTGATGGATAATGAGGGTTATGAGGTAAATGTGCGTACAGTCGATTAGTATAATTAAAAATATGGGATTTG
The DNA here is from genome assembly GCF_001483705.2 of Eufriesea mexicana. Classification (NCBI taxonomy): domain Eukaryota; kingdom Metazoa; phylum Arthropoda; class Insecta; order Hymenoptera; family Apidae; genus Eufriesea; species Eufriesea mexicana. The sequence continues at coordinate 103,630 of NW_016913537.1, read as the reverse complement.
ATAAGTTTCACTAGGGGGTGGGGGGTAAGAGTCTTTGGGGTACACGTATTTTAATAGTTTCGAAGTATATTTTTCGGCCAAATTAAAAGGATGTTTGAGTTTTTCGGGGTTATCGCGTTCTTTTGAAATTTTGACGATGTTTCGTAATTGTATACGTGGATTTTTGGACTGTCAGGTTTGGAAAATTTGATAAAAATTTCAGGATTTAAAAGTACAGGTGATGGATAATGAGGGTTATGAGGTATATGTCACGAAGCTTTTTAATGCGAGTACAGTCGGTTAGTATAATTAAAAATATGGGATTTGCTATGTATGTTTGGTATGTTTGCTATGATTTTGGGGGGTAGAAGTTGAAAGTCTTTGGGGTGCACATATTTTAATAGTATCGAAGTATATATTTATACTGAATTAAAAGGATATTTGAGTTGGTGTGGGTTACCACGTTCTTTCAAAATTTTGACGATGTTTCGTCATTGAAAATGGGGATTTATGGACTGTCAGGTTTGGAAAATTTGATAAAAGTTTCGAGATTCAAAGGGTAGATGATGATGGGTATTATTATGAAGCAAATGTCAGGAAGTTTTTTAATGTGAGGACAGTCCATTAGTATAATTAAAAATATGGAATCTGATAAGTTTCTTTGGGGGGTGGGGGTTAAGAGTCTTTGAGGTGCATGTATTTTTATTTTTATACTTTCGAAGTATATTTTTCTGCTAAATTAAAAAGGATATTTGGATTTGTCGGGGTTGTCGCGTTCTTTTGAAATTTTGGTATTCAGATGCTATTGTTAAGTAACGTATCATAATTGCAAATGTGAATATTTGTCTACCCTATGAACTTGTAATAGGAATTTTTAGATTGTTAGGTTTAGAAAATTTGATAAAAATTTCAAAATTCAGAGGTAAAGATGATGGATATTATTATGAGGCAAATGTCAAGCAGCTTTTTAATGTGGGTACAGTTGGTTAGCATAATTAAAAATATGAGATTTACTAAATTTCTTTGCGCTGCACGTATTTTAATATTTCCGAAGTATATTTCGTTACTAAACTAAAATTTGGAAATTGTCCTGAAAATTTCGAGATTCAAAAGATTTTAGAAAATACTCCAGCAACGAGGCGCGTAATTATAATAAATATCGCAAAATTTTCAAACGTGGACCCTGCTCACGAAATAATGAAACACTAGTTACTATTCCAATCATCTAAAGTTCATCCTAAAACCACAAAATGAGGAAGCAATATTTAGAATCTCGAATCTCTCGCTCCACTCCCGATCCACGAAATCATCCAGACGATGATCGCGAAAACATCAGCGAACATCGGCCCGAATTGCAGTTAGAAAATTACAAAACCCCTCCGTACGCAACACCGTTCTATTACTCCTTCGTAATATCCATTACAAAACGTAAACAATACGAAAACCCGTGGAAGATAACGTTACCCCGGTCTCGATCCTTTATTCTCAGACCCAGTTACTCTTAATCTCGAGGAAACATCGTAGCGTGACGAAACATCGCGCGCGCCTTAATAAATGTTATTTATTAAAAAAGAAAGAAGAAAGAAGAAAGAAAAAAGAAAAAAGAAAAAGAAAAAAAGAAACGAAAGAGAGGAAGAAAAAGGAGGAAAAAGAGGCAGAAGGGAGAAAGAAGACGAGAGGGGGCGAGAGAAAGGGAGGAAAAAAAAATGTCTTTTTATTCGCTGAAAGCACGCGAAGCGCTGATGTCGCCGTCGCGGCGCGATCGAAGACTCTTCGAAGCGTCGACGGAAAGAGATTGCGGAGTAGGGGGCGCCGTGGAAGGGGGCGGAGGGCGGCGAATTTGATCGATTCACTTGTCAGGTGAAAACGCAACGACCGCGAATAACGCGGTTGTATTTTCGCGACATGCCCTCTGTCGGCAGGTACGCCAATCGAGGGCTCTTAAGTTCGATCGATACTCTGTCGGTCGATCGTTTTGCGAGGTCCTCCTCGTCATCTGTCAATCACGCAGCCGAAAAAAAACGCGCACGCGTGTGCCTCGCTCCTCGCCGGGCAACTTCCGGTTCCACAACGAGCTTCGATCGAGTCACGTGACTCGCGTCTTCGAAGACGAAGTATCGGTGTATTTAGAGCGTCCACTCGATGTCGTTTTCCGCATTAATGCTAGAACTACCGATCTTTAGTGGGCACCTAACTATAACGTGCACAGATTATAGTCATTTCGAACGATACGATGAATACGAGTGAATATATCGATTACGGTTCTTCCTTAATACGAGTTGGTACCAATTTTATTCTTAAAGCAGGTGTATGTGTTCGGTAATTCTCCAAAAAGGAAAATTCTGGGACCAGTCATTTTGACTGGGTTGGGGTAGTGTGATAGCGGTTGTCATAGAATGTGTGATATGAGTGTGAGGAATGTTTGTATGGAAAAATGTGTGTGTGACGAGTATAACAGAGAGTCGTGAAAAAACAATCAGTGGCTGAATGACAGTCATTACATATAGACGTTGCGCGTGAGAGAGTCCTCGAGAGATAATATCGCAGTTAGAAGCGAATTCATTTTACGAGATTTAGTTATAATTTATGTTGCGCTGTTATTGTGTTCAAAATAAATCTTCTTATCAGTTTATCCATTTACTCACAGGTAGTTCTAGCGTTAATCGGTAAAAATGTAAAACAAGATCATTATTTTTGCGATAAAATAATCATCTTTTCTATAATTATCTTTGTTATTAGTTATCGAAGGTGTATCGAAGGTATACAGTATCGTGTAATTTTGAGGGAAAGTTCTGTAACAATGGCGGCGAAATACGAGCCATTTAACACTAGGTTTACGAAGGCTACCTGTATGCCTATTTCTAAGGACACCTGTCAAATTGACAAGTAAAGGAAACCACCTGCCTTCTTCTTTAACACTAGAACTACCAATCCAGTCAAAATGACTGGTGCCAGAATTTTCCTTTTTGCAATCACTGAACACATACACCTGTTTTAAAAAATAAAATTGGTATCAACTGATATTAAGAAAGAACTGTAATCGATATATTCACTCGTATTCATCGTATCGCTTGAAATGACTATAATCTGTGCACGTTATAGTTAGGTGCCCACTAAAGATCGGTAGTTCTAGTGCTAACGATTAGTTTAATTGAAAAACAATTATACATTATATTAACAGTCTTGATATAAGTTAACTAAATCTGTCACCATCGCATAAATGAAGCAACCCTTCCGTCAAATTCACGGGTTCCGTAAATCTAGCGTTAACGGGGGCAACGTGATTAATTTCACTTTCTGTATTATTTTTTGTTCCTTTTTGTTTCGAATCACTGGGTCGGTGCTCGACTTCGATATTTTAAATCATTTTCGACCTTTCCCTTTTGAAGTTGATCGATTTACCAGGAATAATCGAGAGGCTGCGTATTTGACGCGTCAACTCGCTCGGTGACGTCATTTCTGTTATTAATTAGGAAGAATACGTGGTAACGTTTTCGATAGTATCTCGTAATCGTAGCGAATCATTGTATCTCCCATTTTCTTTCATTTTAATAGCAAATCGTTCGATTTCTCTCTAACTCTGTGTGTGTTTAAAATAATTTCTCGCTTTTCGCAAGTTTCCGAGTATGGCCGATCTGGCGAACGAGAGGCTCATAAACGGCGATGATAATAAATTAGATGACGCGGAATTATGTTAATACAGGCCGGATCGGTGGAAACTTTCGATCGGGAAACATGGAAAATTCGCGCGCTCGAAAGTTGGATAAATATTAATAATATTCAAGTTGGATAAATATTTATAATTTCTATCAATTACATTTAATGGTCGGAATTCTCCTTCATTCATACACTGCGCGTGTAGCGAAGTTTAAAATGAATCGGGGGAAGTAAATCAGCTCAAAAATGATTAAACAGAGGGCTTTCGGTATTCATATCGTTCTCACCGGTTTAAAATATGAAACTCCATTCATAAACGTTAAACAATAATTAAACGTTATTCAGAATCTTCGGTAGCCCTCTGAAATGAAACTCGCCTTTAAAAAAGCCATCTTATTTTCCCTCCTTTCCTTATCTCCGTTGCTTTTCTCTTGCAATTACGTTTTCCCTCGAATTTCAAACGTTCGATCTCCGTAATTTTATTCTAAACGCCGTTTTATTAACTCTCATTCACCGATTCCTTTCATTGTCCCCGTAATTAATGAATTACACTTTATCGATGCGTTGAATGCGTTATGCAAATGCAAAGAATGAATAATAAAGAATGAATAATAAATCATAGTGCCTATACGTAACCTTGAATGGCTGAAATAATTAACTCGATCCTTTAAAATTCCCTGCATAATGAACCGATATCGAATTATAAACAAGCGGTAATATTAATAACGTGGAAATATCTCTTTTTTCCATTTAAATTTCACCGCGCTCTCGTTTTGTCGTAATTTCTTCGCAAATTTAAATATTCCTGTCTATAGATTTAAAAATTTCTCTCTATAGATTTTTCGACCCGTTCGATATATTTTTTAGAAATTTTAAGAAATGTGTCGAGGATTTTCAAAAATAAAGTGCCAAGACAGAATAAATGGGAAAGATATTTTTTAGAAATTTTAAGAAATGTGTTGAGGATTTTAAAAAATAAAGCGACAAGATAGAATGAACGGAAAGGAGGAATAGACGAGGTCGAAAATAAATTACACGAGAAGGAGGAAGAAATAAAAACAAGATCAAATACGCTTGAACAGATATTATTCTGCATGGCAGTTTCAACTAACGGGAATTCACAGATGCTAACGATTAAAAAGAATTGCAACGTATGTGCGTAACGGTGCAGTACCCACGCAACATTATAAAAGCCCGACGTCTGAAATAACCGCACTAGACACGCAAAATAATTACGCGTTTCAAAGACCAATGGGCGAACAACTGTCTTCGTGCAGTCATTTCTTCGGTTCCACGAGACAGTCATGTGCATTCGAAAACGCAGTCTTCTCCCTTGAAACTGCACTACGTGAAAAAATCGTACACTCTATATGTTTCGTCCAATTAATGCAATTTATAGAAATTTTACACAGGTGCACCGAAACTTTTGGAAATTTTCTTAATTTAACTCGAATTATTTTAATTTAACGCGTTAAAATCCTTTATGGACGGAACGGTTTTGAGTAAACGGTACCGTGAGGCCCAGCTGACTGTCACGATAGTCACTCGGAACTACTAGCACTCATTTCTATTTAAATGAGATTTTCGTTCATAACGATGCTAATAATAAGGACATAAAACAGTCCACGACTTAACTTGGGACGTGGGGTCCTAGGCCCGCAACAGCGAGCACGTATATGTGTTTATGGGCCTTAGCAACGCGTTTACGTGTGACACATTTATGAGTCCCTAGGCCCTACCGGTTGTTTTCGTCGAATGCATATATTAGGTTAACCCTTTGCACTCGAGAGGCGATATAATCGGATTGTAAAGATCGATGTTAATTAATATATCGAATGTAAAATTACATACGATACAATTTAAAATTACAACGCGTGGAATATCGAAGAAAAATAATTCTACGTCTTAATTTCTATACGATTTCTTATTTACCGTTTTACAAATATCCTCGACTTTGTGCCAAAAAGTCTTCGACTTGCTATTTTTCTGTTACCAAGAAATCACCGAGTGCAGAGTTAAACGCCACGCTGGATTACGCGTCGTTCCGTTTACCCCACAGTTAGTCGTCACGCGGGCCCCGTCGGGCCGTACGGACCGCCGAGGCGCGAACGGAAGGTCTAGCGCTGGCCCCTAGGGACCAATGTGGCGTTTATGGTGTTAATTAAAAATTTGAAAATTTCTCGAAACTAATTCAATTTATGCGAATTTTATATATTTTGTATATATATATAGTTTAGATATTTTATATATATACAATGATAATACGATATTACAGGTACAAAGAAATAAGGCAACGATTGGAAAATAGAAAACTTGTTCACGATGTTGGTTTAGAAGGCAAAGGAATAAAAAATATAGATTTTCGTTATATTTAGGGAACCTATAAAAACGTTTCAAAGGCAGCAATTTTCTGCGATACTTTTGCCAATAACGTCGTACGGCGTTATCCTTTTCCCGTGAAATCAGATTTGATTTATAATCAGACTATTTTTTACCCAGGTGTAACGCTTTGAAGTTACTCGAGACACGTGATAGGGGATGTAAACGCGTATCCCTGGAATTACATTCCAGACGATGCACGAATTTAATAGCATCAAGTCTACTCCACTTATTTTCCTGCTTTGCTGAAATCAGCATTCAGGAAAAATCCCACGCGCGAAAAACGAGGAAAATCTTATTTTCCGAGGGAAAATCGTATCGCTGATAATAGCTATAGCGCGAGCCTCGAATTTTTTGAAAAGAGTCTCGAGTTTTAAAAATAACACCGCCATTTCTAACCTATAATCGTGTAACGTATGTTGCTTATGGGTGAAGATTTCCCATAGAAAATAAAACGTGGCTTACTTTGAAACGATTATAGCATATTACCTGTCGATAGAACGTAAAATTGAAAAAGAAAAACACGTGAATAGGCCGCTAGAGGCGTTCGTGTCGCCTCTGTTCTCACCTAAGAGGAAATTACATTTTTGATGATATATAAACGGAACAAAATCGTCAAAAATCGCATCAAATTTAAAAAATTTCATTCTTGAGTATACCAATTAACCTCACGATTGTTATTTTTCCAGAACACCGAAATTACAAGGAACACAATCAGTGGACTACCTAATCTGGGATCAAGTTTTGGACCAAGAATCTACAAAGTCAGAAAGGTGTACCAGAAACCGATTTCTCTCCAATAGAATCCAGGTAATCCATGTAATCAATTTTTACCTGCGATTACGAACACTTCGCCGACTTGCAATTATAATTTTCGCGGCGTGATACACCTCGAATAGCATGATTTAAAATCAACGCGGTGAGGGGTACCACGAAAATCGGCGTATCACGAACTGTGTCGTATTATTTCGGTGAAAAAGGGGAGAAAGGTGTAGAAAGGGAATCGATAGTGTTCTTCTCTGATTAATATCTACGATATTAAAATTAATCTGTATTTCGCGAATGGAAAGGTATCATTCGTTTTGAAAGGGAGCAGTCAAGGGGGGTTTTATACACTATGTACGGTACTGAGGAAATTTTCGATATATTTGTCAACGCGATACACTTTTACTGGGTCCATATGAGGTAGAGAAAAAGAAAAGAAAGAATAGAATCTAAAAATGATCAAAACATTCGCGAATAATCACAGGTGCACAGTTGCACTTTTGAAACGTGCCCTGGGGAAATATTATGGATCCTTGATCATGTCTCCTGATATTTATTATACAGTTATGTTATGCAGTGTTACATTGCATACCTGTATAATATATATTATACTTATTATATTATAATATATACATATACATATATATTATACATTGCATACCTGTATAATGCATTTATCATGTACATCTCTTGCAATATCTATAATATTTAATAAAACCAGTGTAAGAAATAGTTAGCAGCAATAGCCAGGTCGCATTTTCGGGATAGCACTTTCACCTTTACTATGTTAGACTAAAACTATATCTAGTCGTAATTTCATTTGTGTCAGCATTTGCGTCATTTATAGAATGTGACTCGTAGCTTTATATTCGGAATAATTCTTGCCTAAATCTATCCACTTGCGAATATCATCCTAACTGCCCCCGAAACCCAGTTTATCGCGTACCAAATTTTTGAATCCGTAATTAATTTCAATTTCTCACTTCGAGTGTACATACTTGGACACCGAAAAATCTACGTTAGGCTATACACGATAGATCAGTTGGTTAAAAGATATCATAAAATTGGCCATGCCTCATCTACCAATTTACCAAAATTATCGTCAAGGCTGAATAACGATGCGAAAATCTTCCCTTTTCCATTTTCTCGCGATTATCATTCGCATGTATTACAGGAATAATAATTACAGGAATAATATTTTAACACTTTGCACTCGAGAGTCCAGCCGCAGTCGCCATTTAATTAAATTCCGAAGATCGATGTTAATTGCTACGTCAAATTTAAAAGAACGCAATGACTCGTGGGATGTCGAAGAAAATAATTTTCCAATTAATTCGTATACGATTTCCTATTTACTATTTTCAAAATATAGTCAATTTTATGGCAGGATGTGTTCGAATTGCTATTTCGTTGGAACGAAAAAATCGTCGAGTGCAAGGGGTTAATCTCCATCTGTTCCCTTCGTTTACCCGCGACAGGCACAGGGGAAAAATATGTAAAGCGGTAATAAAAAGTGATCACACTATTAAAACGTGATACATCTCGTAGATTAATGAGCTTCTTCCCCGGTTAGTAAGTGATTGTGCAATTAAGGCTCATAGGGGTGTTCGTGGCAATCCCATGCGCGTGTTAATGGTTCTGCTAAACAACCCAAAGGAGGCTCTCGATACGATCACTTCGACCCTGATAAACGGGTAAACAAGTAGGTAATGTCGACAGTAGTAACGGTTCGGTGTGTGGTCAGACGCACACGTGGCCTTCAGTTGCAGCGTGTCGCGCTAATTCGATGCAAATATAAATTGATCTCGACGACTCTCGTCGATCGATCACGTGGCAGGAGAAAAAAGACCAGCGTATCCTTTGATCCGTGACCGTCCGCTGCGTGTCATCCGCCACGGGGAAATTAACATTCGAGTTGCTGCGTTATTTGTCATACGGTATAAAATATACGAATTACGTCAGAGAGAACGGAAGAGATGAACGATATTTCGCAAAAAGTTACATAGAATATTTCCGATGTCGCGTTTCTCTCGTGCTCTTTCGTTTGTCCGGTTTTCTCCATTTCAGGATGGTTCGATGATACCGGGTCATTTTTAAGTTTAGAGTAATTACGTTGGGAGTCAAATTGATTCCTAATAGTAGTCGTGATGTACGTCAGATTGACTCCGTAGCACTGCAATAGTAGCGACTTGACGTCAAATTGAGTATCTATTCAACAGTGGTGACTTCACGTTAAATTGACTCTCTATCAATAGTTGGGACTTGACATCAATTTGACTAGGTATTGTCAGTGGAGAGTACCAAGTATCTAGTACACTTACGAGATCTAGGTATCTAAGGATACATCAAATTGATTACCTATTCAATAGCGGTGACTTGAAGTCAAATTGACTTCCTATCAAGAATAGTGACTTGACATCGAATTGACTCCCTATAAATAGTGGTGACTTGACATCAATTTGACGGCATCTCGTCAGTGATGAGATCTAAGTATCTAATAGTATACTTACGAGATCTAGGTATCTAAGGATACGTTAAATTGACTACCTATTTAATAGCGATGATTTGACGTCAAATCGACTCCCTATCAAAAGTAGTAACTAGACGTAAAATTGACTTTCTATTCAATAATGATGACTTGATGACAAATTGACTCCCTATTCAATAGCGGTGACTTGAAGTCAAATTGACTTCCTATCAAGAATAGTGACTTGACACCGAATTGACTTCCTATAAATAGTGGTGACTTGACATCAATTTGACAGCATCTCGTCAGTGATGAGATCTAAGTATCTAGTAGTATACTTACGAGATCTAGGTATCTAAGGCTACGTCAAATTGACTACCTATTTAATAATGGTGATTTAACATCAAATTAACTCCCTATTTGATAGTGACGGCTTGACCTCAATTTGATTCCCTATCAGTAGTGATGGCTTGACATCAATTTGACTACGTATTATCAGTGGAGAGTACTAAGTATCTAGTAGTATACTTACAAGATCTAGGTATCTAAGGATACGTCAAATTGACTACCTATTTAATAGTGGTGATTTGACGTCAAATTGACTCCCTATCAAGAATAGTGACTTGACATCGAATTGACTCTCTATAAATGGTGATGACTTGACATCAATTTGACAGCATCTCGTCAGTGATGAGATCTAAGTATCTAATAGTATACTTACTAGATCTAGGTATCTAAGGGATACGTCAAATCGACATCGTGTCACTATTAGCTATACAGAATCAATTTGACTTCGAGTCACCGCTATCGATAGCGAGTCAATTTGACATCGCAATGGCCCAGGACTAATACGCGTATTGATACGTGTTTCTTTTTTAATTGCAAATTTAAGTACAATTGCGTAGGTTCGGGTATACACAGGCGCGAGTAGCAGACTCAACGAGGAGTTGCATACGCGGTGGATAAATGATAATTGAGCGATGCAGGTGAATTATGAATTATGAATTTCAAAGTAGTCGTTTTACATTTTAATAGCTTTCAGAGTTCAAGTCCTCGGCTGGAAGAAATGTACGAGTCGATACATACGTTTCGCAATGCGCCTGGTATTCGGAGTGTGTCAAACGATTCTTCGCTTATATTTACTGATCAGCTGTTTATCGGAAAAGATTTTTTAATTACGGGCGAATTTCCACGGAATGAAACAACGTTTCAGGCCGGAAACTAACTTCGAGCTAATTTTAAAATAAATCTCTATGCCCGTGCGAATAATTTTTTATTTTAGCTTAATTTTCAGTCTTCCGCGCGCATCGCGTGAAACGAAGCTGGGAGGATAAAATCTAATTAAATACCTCGCCCTTTTTATCCACGGATAACGGCGGAAGAAAAAATTACGATAGTTCGGTATCATTCGTGATATAAAAATTCGTTCTAGAAGGGATATTAAGTTGCATAAAATGCAACTTAGGCACTCAACGCGCACCCCCGTAACAGGGGTGTAACATATACGGTCATGAACGGTACACCCACCGCCTAGCAGTTTGCTTATATTAACCTCTGATCGTTACATATTCCAGCGTATCTTATATCACAATGCATATGTCCTAAAAAACCTACTTCCCTCTCTACCTATTTTTGTCGGAAAAGTGTTCCCCAAAAATGCCCCAAAATTATAATTCTCGATATTCTCCTACGCTCCTAATATTCACCTAATTCCTAGAACTATTTATTATAACAAAAATACGATGTTTAATCGTGCTTCAAAATTGCCAAAATTGCCAACATTATCCTACCCTGTAAAAACACAAACATCCCACAATCCCAAGAATTATCGTCAATTACCCCAAAAATCGGATAAAAAAATTCGCTATACGAAAATCACGAGTCCACCAGTAAACTCGTATTCGAAATTCGAAAACACGGTGGAAAACGCTGGGAAACGCGTGGTAACGCGACCGCAGTGGCGCGGCGTGTGTTGAATCGAAAGAAGAGGATCGAATGCCGAAGGATCCATTCTCCATTGACCACGTGGTCCCGGTGCATCGATAGTCGCGTTGTGCGACAACGGCGACCGCGTGTGCACGCACACGGGAGGACCGTATGCGCGTCGGAAGGCATCGACCGAATAACAGTCCTCGACGTTTTGTCTCTGTCTCTCGGTCGGGGCTCGTGCGGGACGTCCACGGTCCCGTCGCCGATTGAATAAGGAACACGAGATATTTGGAGATATTTATAATGCATGGACGCGCGCGACACTGCAGTGGAGGGGAGTTGAAGGGAGAGAGGAGGCGCGGGGGAAGAGGGGAGGAAGGAGGACGGAGCGGTCGAGCGGCGGTCTCGTCGGATCAGCAGGGAAAGGAGAGGCAGAGCAAGAGACATTGGGGCAGGTCGTACACAAACGTGCCGCCACGGAAGCTTGCACAGAGCGGCGGAGGCACGACACGAGGGCAGGGACGAAGGAAACGCGTGGAAACGAGGCTCGTGCAACGAGGACGGAGGGAATCGAGGGACGAAGGGACCGTGGGGTGAGACGGGATGAAGAATGGCGAGATAGAGAGGCCAGGAGAGATTAGGTGATTTGTATCGAGCACTTATAAGGCGCGGGACATTTTGTTCTATGCTCGTCGTTGTCGTTTTGCTTCGGCCGCGTGTAGGTATGAACGTGTGCGCGTGTGCATATGTGTGTACGTGTGTTGCGTGTATGGTGTGTGAGTGTGCGACGGTGGTAAATCGATCGCGTGGGTAATAAATAAGGGGCGGGCCATTGTACAGCCGATTTGGTAATCGCCGTTTAAGGAAGGTGCTAATGCATTCCGATTAATTGGTTATGATATTCCGCGCCTGCGAATTTGCCCTTTACGACGCCATTTTTTAGCGCGAGGCGCTCGCGCATGCGCGGGACGCGTTCGGTCGGACCGTTAACTACGCATATTATATTTTCAATATCATATGTAAAATGCGTATGATCGATAGGCAAAATGATTTTCGTCATTCGACGAATAGTATGTATTTATCAAAAGGATTTCACTGGTATCCGAAAAATTAAAATTGATCGTCGATCGAACGTAGTGACAAGACAAAAAAATTGACGAAACAGTTATTCTTCGTAACGTATTTCAATATGACAGAAATCGATAGAAAAGCAATATATCAAAAAATGTTCATAATGTATATCGAAAACATTACCTATGTGTACCTCGAGTGATCAGGGCTTGAAAATCGAAGTCCGGATCCCGGCAGTAAAATCGTTGACCAAGTATTTGACACGAGAGTCCGTTTACGTGAACCTGGAGGCAGGAAAGAATGGCGTGTGTTTCGAGTGTATACGTGTTGGCAAGCGTTCGTCGCCAGGAACGGCTCGAGCACCGGGGGACGGGGGAAAAAGTGAAAAGAAACAAGTCAACGATGATGTGTCAGACGTCGCGCACGAACGCCCATTCATACGTCCGCGGAGATATTTATTGGGGAAAGAGACACTGAGGTCGCGAGTGGGAAAGAGGGACGGCCAGACGAGATTATGTAATTTGTATCTGAGAGATTAGTTTTACGACACTTCGGTTCCTGTTACCGGACCGCCTCCCCCACCAGCCGCGCTCGGTCGTACGCACTGTCGCGTGGGCACGCGACGTGAATCATTGTTCGTCGGAATATATTAATGATCTCTGGACTGATAGCGGCGGGTAAAAGAGGCACCTGCTGCCGTACGAATTTGTCGTAGGTCGGAACACGGGTCCCTGTTACGTTCTAGCCGCTCGCTCTAAATTACGCGCGTGCCCGGAATTTGTTTCTCGATACGCGACCGTTGCTTCCTTCGGGAAATTTCGCCACTCTAGCGAGGATACCCGATCACGGCGAATTAACACGTTCTCGCAACCGAGCCACGCTATAGGTCCCCCCCTCCTTACCGCCAGGCATCGCGTCTTGCTGTGCATCTCCTGCGCCCCCGTCTTTAATTTTGTATCAAATTGTTGGCGTTTGATGCCCGTGTATCGTGAGATCGAAATGGAGGACGAAGTTATCGTAAAACCTGTCATAATTTATACTTAACACGTAATTAGAGCAATATGTAATTATTTACCTTCAGATTTATCGTTATTAGATTTATAAGAGGAATTTTATGGATGTTAAATTAGTCGTGGAAAATCGTTTATTTACTTACCTCTTTTTGTAAGTAGGCGAGGTTTATTATCCAGTATATGTCGCGAGGAAAAAGAGAGGGAGCACTGAATGGCAATAGTTAATGTCAGTAGGTAATTATAATGCAATAGGAATTCTAAAAATAAATAAAAATCCATAAAAGAACCAATAGACTCGTGGACAAGCGTAGTCTATTAATACGGTCCTGTTTCGATGGCAGTTGCTCCTTCGGTTATTTCGTTTACGTATATCCGATATAACCTAAAATCTCCAGGACGTTATTTGACGCTACTTTCACGACCGATACGATATTTTCCGAGCCAGTGACACGTATTTCAGTTCTTAGCAGTCTCCTAGTCTCATAACTTCCAACCATTATTTCTCCAAACTAATTAACATTGGAATAACCTTCCCTGTCGATGCCTATACCGACGCGCCGCGATGTAATCCTTAAGACTGAATACGTGATACGATATATATATATACATTGAGATTAACTTTTTAGCAGGCCGCAGGGCGGCGGTAGTGTTCGTCGTTGCCATTAAAACAAACGAAAGAATATTTCAGTCGTCTCCAGTTTCGTGTTACGTATAAAAGTACCTTTACTCGAATTACATCCCGAATGTCGTGGCTCTTATCCTCCTTCCGCTTATTTCGTGGCCGAGCAGGAAATCAGTGGCGAGAAAATTCTCCGAGTGTCGTAGTGCATAAACATTTTAATTTCCAACGCGGGTCGAGATTTACGCGGAAGTTTACGGTGTAATTAAAATTCACGTGTTACACGAGGGTCTGCGAGACGCGTGGAGCCACGCGGTCGCGCGAACACCGGCCGTGAAAAGAATCCGAAGAATCCGATGGTAACGACGCGGCTGGCATAATCGGGGCCAACTTCTGCCATTGGCGTTGTCTAGTGGCGGCGCTGCCGCGTGTGTGCGACTGTGAACGCCGCGGCCATTGTTCGCTGTCGGCATAACGATCTCGAGTGATAGTGCCGCGTGAACGAACTCTCGTTTCGCGGCCGGGAGCCGTGAAATTTGACGTAGGTCACGGCGGATCCTTGCACGCTGACGCGCTTGAAAAACACTCTCCCTCGGATTGAATTATAACCGGGACGTGACGGTATTTCGCAGGACTCTGAATACCTGCAGCTCGAGAACGCCGCTTCTTGCCTGCCACCTCGCGGTCGTCCCTTTCTTTCTTTCGCGCGCTCGCTCGCTCCCTCCCTCTTCCTCGCGTCCCGTCCTCGTCCCTTTCGTGCCTCTCGTTGGAATTCGAATTTCGCGCGGCCACATAGAATGTACGCGTAGATCGCGGAAACGAACGGTTGATATCGAATGAACGAGAAACGTGAACGGACACGAGAAACACGACGCAGACAATCTCGTGGAGTTTTCTCCGATGGAAGGGGCTCCAAGCCACGTGCTTACCAGTGTTTACAGTGAATTTGTTTTCGGTGAGAACGCGTGGTGAGACGCGTCGCGATATGGAAATCGAACTTCATGGGAAGCGATACCTCGCGCCGTTAGCGGCGTTTCCCTTAGCCCACTTTCGTGACAATTTACGCGCACAATGTGGCCGGGATATATATTGTTGAGGTGGATGCGGTTTCTGTATATACGTTAGCCAACCGTTCGACTAGAAAGTACAACATGGCGGGCAACTTGCAACTTTGTCGAATAAGTCTGTGTTCTCCGGGAACACCGAGGATAAAGGTGAACGAGATTTAATGGATCTTTTGAGAGACCTCTCGTCCTAACTGCGAAACCCTTCGAGAAACGAGGTAACCCTTCGCTAAATTTACAGAACCTAGATTCTACAAAAATAATTTCCCGACATTTCGTATTTTTGAAAAATCCAAATATCCATATATGCACTTCGATACTTTTCTTTTAATCATTTTTAATTTAATATCATTATTACGCGTTGGTCGCTTATCACTCTCCTTGAATTTAATTTCCGGACGATTCGCGAGTTCCAAATCAGTTTTATATGTCCTTATATCTTAATCTCGACAATCTTGTAATCACGGTCGTATCTATTACCAATACCATTACCAATCGTTTCGTCTCTAGAATTTTCCAGCGATATAGCTTGCATCATACGTAATTCTCGATATTCGAAATTCTTTCGTATCGGGTGGAATTAAAAATGGCGAACGAAGACGCGTAAGACTATACACACACGGTTGCAGTCCCACGCCTGTAATCTCAGGCGTCGAACTGCGGATCGGAATCCGATCCAAAATTGTCCCTCCCGGAAGGAGGGTGAATCATCGGCGCGGCGAAGACATCGTTTGCCAATGTCGCGTTTGCCGGGATAAAAGCGTCGGTCCGTGGCGCATCTGTGTAAGGCTCGAAAAGCGGCAAAGCCGGCAAAAGAGTGGCTGGAGACGACGATAAAAGCAGCAGGTCGCGCGCTCGTAAATAGAGCCGCGGGTCCATTCATGAGTTCGGCCAGCTCGGCAGCTCGCTCGTGCGTACACGTTGGAAAAGTCTTTTTCTCCGTGTATTTTACGGGAGGTCAGGGTTAAAGAGGCGGAAAGAGGAACGAGGAGGAGTAGGTGGAGTAGGAAGAGGCGAAGCGAGACTCTGTTTTATGGGGCTACGATTCTCTCCTTCCGCGGTACGTCGACCCTTCTGCCGGCTGAGAATTAATTGGTAGCAGCGTTTAGGTGAACCTGATCCATCTCTAGCTCTGTATACTCGTTACACGTCGCGCGAATTTTCGCTTTCCTCTATCCCGCTTTTATTCTTTTATTCTTTTCACCTGTTCCGGAAAATCTCCCATCGATCCGTGGAATTTGGAATTTTGCGGTTTGGAATTTTGCGTTTTAATGCGTATTTCGTGCACGATGGAACGGGCAGAATTTTTTTTTTCTCCGTATTTTACGCGCGAATTATTCGTTATTTGGCAACGTTCGCCCTTAGCCCTTTGGACTCCATGATATTTACAACTCGATTGGTAAACACCTGTTAGATCCACGGTATTTTTAAATATAGCGCTGAAATAAGTATACAGAATTTAATATAGGGAAGTACTCGAAGCTTGAAGATTCGTAGTTCATCTTAAATTAATTACTCCAGCAGAAATTACTTCGAGTAAAATTGTTATAATTTCTTCGTTGCTGTATAGATCATATCGAAATGGTTTATCGTTCGTATCAGCAGGTACTCGAAACGTTTATGTTCCGATATGTAGTTCGACTTAATATTGTACATATCTTGGTCGCGAAATTTATTCATCTATTTACTTTATATAATTTACGTAATATTTAAATATTATAATCCTACTAATCGTGGTTAATAATTTTGTTAAATATTAATGAAATAATTTTTCGTCGAGTAGGTAAATTCGTGGTCATTATGCTTACGTGATGCAAATTCTCGAACTTGGATATTTTTCTATAGTTATACGCTTTTATGTGCATACTTGTAACATACGCATAGAAGAGGCATACAATCTATTACGAAAACCTGTAACCCGTAAAGCCACAATGATCCTGATAATTCTGATCTCTCATAAGCACGATCATCCGTGCAAATTCGAATTTATGTAATGTTTCGCTGAGTCATGAACATGACTCGTGACCATCGTTTCGCTAATACTACGAAAATAATAATAATGTTGGAATATTATTTATTTCCTCTCGATCACGGTGCTTTAATCCAAACGTTTCACCTGATCTTTCGATATACCTTCGCGTATCGACAATCATTTCATACGACGTAAGTTCGCATATTGGAAGCGAGATAATTTTCAACTCAAAGACTCGAGAACAATCTTATCTCCGATAAAGATTTCCTTATCGTCCTCGTTACGATGATAAGAAACGATCGCGCTAGTTCTCGTTCTACGCTTGATGGAAGGCATATAGCGAGATTTTAAATTAAAGCATCGAGTAGCAGTACAGTGGATGCAATGACACCTGCAATCGCGTGCAGCATCCTATGGTACTCCATGAACGATCTTTTTAAAAATGATTTGCGATCTCGTAGATGTCATCGTCCCAAACTTTGATAATTATGTGTGACCAACGCCATTTGCAAAAATGGAACGTGGTATAATTCACTCGACTTCTTCTACATTCCATCATCCCAAACTTTGTCCATGAAAATTTTCTGCATCCAAAACTACGACATCTAAGACCCCCTGCAGTGTTCTTTGTTGACCAATGAACATTCTCTTTAAAGCTAGGGTACATCTTCGTAATCGTACCTTGCAATTTTTAAAATCACAACATCCCGTTTGCAATATGGAACACACATGATCTTCTACATTCCATTATCCAAAATTTTGCCCATAAAAATTCTCTGCACCCAAAATTGCGACACTTAAGGCCCTCTGCAACCTTCCTCATTGGCCAATGATCGTTCTCCTCGAAGCTAGGATGTATCTTTGTTATTCTATCTTGCAGTTTTCAAAATTACGACATTGCATTTGCAAAAATGGAACACACGTGATATTGTACAGTCTATCATCCCAAATTTTGCCCATGAAAATTCCCTGCACCCAAAACTACAACACCTAAGGCCCCCTGCTGCAGCGTTCTTCGTTGACCAATGAACGTCCTCCTCAAAGCTAGGGTTCATCTTCGCTATTTTATTTCATAATTTTCAAAATTACGACTTTCCGTTTGCAATATGCAACACACATGGTCTTCTACAGACCATCATCTCGAATTTTTCCCCTAAAAATTCTCTGCACCCTAAATTGCGACACTTAAGGCCCTCTGCAACCTTCCTCATTGGCCAATGATCGTTCTCCTCAAAACTAGGATGTATCTTTGTTATTCTATCTTGCAGTTTTCAAAATTACGACATTGCGTTTGCAAAAATGGAACACACGTGATCTTCTATATTCTATCATCCTGAATTTTGCTCATGAAAATTTTCTGTATCCAAAACTGCGACACCTAAGGCTCTCTGCAGTGTTCTGCGTTGACTAATGAACGTTCTCCTCAAAATTAAGGCACATCTTTGCTATTCGATCTTGCAATTTTCAAAATCACGATATACCGATTGCAAAAATGGAACACACGTGATCTTCTACCTTCCATCATCCCGAATATTGCTCATGAAAATTTTCTGTATCCAGAACTATGACACTTAAGGCCCCCTAAAGTGTTTCTCCTTGACCAATGAACATTCTTCTCAAAGTTATGACACATCTTCGCTATTTTATCCTGCAATTTTTTAAATTACATTTCGTTTGCAATATGAAACACACATGGTCTTCTACATTCGATCATTCCTAATTTTTCCCATGAAAATTCTCTGCATCTTAAATTACGATACCTAAGACCCCCAGCAGCGTTCCTCTTTGACCGTTTTCCTCAAATTTAAGGCACATCTTCGCTATTTTATCTTGGAATTTTCAAAACCATGACATTCCATTTGCAAAAATGCAACATACCGATCTTCTACAGTCCATCATCCCAAATTTTGCCCATGAAAATTCCCTGCACCCAAAACTACAACACCTAAGGCCTCCTGCTGCAGCGTTCTTCGTTGACCAATGAACATTCTCCTCAAAGCTAGGGTTCATCTTCGCTATTTTATTTTATAATTTCCATACTACGACTTTCCGTTTGCAACATGCAACACACATGGTCTTCAACATTCCATCAACTCGAATTTTTCCCATAAAAATTCTCTGCACCCTAAATTTCAACACCTAAGGTCCTCTCTGCAAGGGGTTCATCGCGTCTTGCAATTTTCCCGAATTTCGATCATCGAAGCCGTCGTACACTCAAAACCACGACATTCCCTATAATTCCAAAAGTATTTTAACCAACTTAAAACCTACTTAACGCCATTCCGACTCTCGATTTCCCGAATCTCGATCACCAAAGTCTTCCGAACCCAAAACAACTATACCGTCGAATCTCTTGTACGATTTTTATTCACCGAACATCCTTCTCAAACCAGCAACACGCCGAACACCGTTCAGCCTTCTGAATTCTTCCTGAACTCCCATCAGCCCGAATCCCGATCGTGGAAACCTTGCGCACGCTTACCCTCGACGTCTCTCTCGTCCTGTTATCCGATTTCCTCGCAGAAATTTCCTCAGCTTGCGACGCTGATGTTTCTTTCATCCGAGACCGCGGTCGCGTTCCTCATTAACGGGGAACTGTTAAGAATTAATTAATCGCGAAACCGCGGGGTCGTTGGCAAGGTTACGCAAGCGGGATCCCCGCAGAATTACGCGGCCGTCCGTGACAATGAGCAATTAATGAATAATAAGTTTCATCGCTTTATCGATACATGTTACTTGGCGAATCGCATGAATGAATGGTCGACCGTATACACACATGCTCGTGCGCGCGCGCGCACAATCTACGTCTCTCGGAGGCAGGTCTCCGTTCCGTCATGCGATCGCTTTGAATTCGTGTTACGTCGATCGTAAAGAATTAATAAATGTCTCCTATAATTATGTACACGCCGCCGCTCGTTCACGTTCAATGACACGGACGCTTGTTTCCTCTCCTTCTCTCTTTCTCTCCCTCTTTCTCTCTCCCTCTATCTTTTTTTTCTCATTCTCTCGTTTTCCTTTCTTTTTTTCTCCCGTCTCGCGCCTTTATTTTTCATTTATCGCGCTGACTAATAACGGCGCCGCGCACGGAACGGCTCGTTGATTTGCATAAATCTAATACGATCGGTAAACGATCGGTAAACGATATCGCGCCGGTTTGTTTATATCGACCGGTTCGTGTCGTCCGTCGGGGGCCAGGATCGGGGCCTATTATGTAAACACCGGTGTTGAGTCGGTCAGTGGCCGAATCGAAATTGCCAGGCATCTTAGCAGGCTAATCCGAAACGATTCCATCCGAATTAATTCGTGGCACTTGCCCGTAAAGCGGAAGGGATCCCCCGGAGTCGTGCAGCGGCACCGGGGATCTTATTGCTGATCTTTATCGATGCCCACGATCGGAATCCATAATGAGGATCCGATCGTCGCTATTAGCGTGACCGCCCTTTTGAACGGCGCCGCTACCGCCGGCCATTTTGCTCCTCTTATTTCCGGCTCATCCCTTCGCCTTATTAATCCTCCTGTGCGCCACCCTGCATTTATACTTCTCGATCGACAGCGATCCTTCATCCGTCACGGGATCCTTACGTTCCAGGGGAATTTTACAATTAGATTGTTGAAAGACCATGTTTATACATTGTCGCTTTTGCTTTAAGGTGTATCCATTGTATTTGGAAGCGATATAAATAGTTGGGAGCTGTAACGAAAATTCTTTCCGAACTTATAATGCACGATGTTATATTTTGATTAAGTTTTTGTTGGATTTAAAGAAAAATAAAATTTGTTAAATTAATTCAGGACAGGATGGTGCTACTCTCGTCGTAACTCAGGAGTGAAAAGGTTAAAGTCCCATTTCTACAAAATTAGAAATAAAATTTGGACACCGAGAATCTTAATTGTACCTTAACACTAAACGTACCAAGCGGGATCAAATGACCCCTTTCAAAATTTACTTTATAAATCGTACATTCGTTGTTATTTCTGATTGTTAAATTTCTCGCTTTTCTCTTAACTTATTTTTTACTCGGAAAAATTCTTTGCATGCCTTATATACCACGAAGGGTCATTTAACCCCCTATGGTAAGAATAGATGTGTGTAAAATACCGGTACGTTTAGTGTTAAACGCATACAAATCTCGCTCTTCGTAACCTAACCTAACCTAACCTACAATATATGCATCAGACCCTAGAAATCGCCATGAGAAGCTGTTGAAAGACCATGTTATACATTGTCGCTTATGTTTTAAGATGTATCCATTGTATTTGGAAGCGATATAAACAGTTGGGAGCTGTAACGAAAATTCTTTCCGAACTTATAATGCACGATGTTATATTTTGATTAAGTTTTTGTTGGATTTAAACAAAAATAAAATTTGTTAAATTAATTCAGGACAGGGTGGTGCTACTCTCGTCGTAACTCAGGAGTGAAAAGGTTAAAGTCCCATTTCTACAAAAATAGAAATAAAATTTGGACACCGAGAATCTTAATTGTACCTTAAACGCATACAAATCTCGCTCTTCGTAACCTAACCTAACCTAACCTATAATACACGCATCAGTCCCTAGAAATCGCCATGAGAAGCTGTTGAAAGACCACGTTATACATTGTCACTTTTGTTTTAAGGCGACTCCAATGTTTGGAATCGATATAAACAGTCGAGAGCTGTAATGGGCCAAGTGTTTATTCTTTTTTGGCCCTCAGCGTTTCAGTCGCGTGTCATTCTTCGCCGTGTTTGGAAGGAACGTGTCGAATTTTATTTTTTTCCATGGTTCCAGATTTCGGACTATAATTGTGTCTCTATGAATGTATTATATCCCTTATTTTTCCTATTCTTAATTAAAATTACCATCTCACCGGATACTCGTGCCCTGTGTTTTTTGATCTTAAATATACAACACGGATCTTCGAATTTTGGACAAATTTTGGGTTTAAATACCGCCGGGAAAATTTTACATTTCTCCCGAGTTCTTCGCGAATTTTATACCCCCCTTTCCATTTTTCAATCCTCCCTTTTGATTTCTTCGTGGTTCTTCGCCTTTCTCGTCCACGATTTCCCGCGAATCCTGACTCGAATTTGTCAATCTTTTTCGTGAAGAACTTTCTTCGGGATCCTCGATGAATTTTATAAAGTACACCTTTCTCGCGAGGCATTTCTATTGGCCGCTTTTCCCCAGGCTTTAATATTTTTTAGTTAATCACGATTTTGCGTGGGTCACGCTTTTTTAAGCACCTTTGTTTTTGCTTTTTGCGCGATGGTTTAGAAAGCTTGCGTGAAATTAATTATTCACCGTGTTATATAATAAAGCGCGAAATCCTTCGTTACTTTCATTATAATCGTTATTACCGGTTATGGTAACTTCTTATGGCTCAATTTCTGTATTTAACAATTACTAACCTATCAAACCGCATTGCTATACGTAACTCTCGGCCTATCGAGTGGTTAAGTGGCCCGAGTGACCGTTTTTGAACTCTCGATCGGTGTGTCTATCTGTAAATTGATAGGTATAAAATCTCGATACGCGACGGGAGGAGAGGAGAGGAGAGGAGGAAATTCGAAGATTCGGAGATTCGGAGATTTCGTTTAACAGTCGTGATTAGGCTTAAACGTATCACCGCGAGGCTTTAATCTCCGAAGATACACTTGAACCCGTGGGTAATTGGCGCGGGTGCGGGGTACGCGAGAGTCACGTGCACGCACGAGTTGTCAAATTAGTTGATTAACTTACAGCACCTGTCGATGTCGTCCGGATGTCACTATAGAGCCGAACGTGTGTTAACAGGTGCTTTTAATTCGGCCGTGCGAAGCACTTCCAGCTGCTGAGCCCCGCTATTGGATAACAACGTGAATTTGAAGGATTATCGATGGATAGCGAGTGACAAGTCTCAGTTGGTCAAACAAGGAGGAAACAGAACTCGCAAGGGGACCCGTGAACCAGTATAATTCGCCGGCATGCAGCCACGGAGGAAAATTTTTGCTCAACCTCGCTCGAACGGGTAAGACGCCTTATATACTAGCTAATAATCGTTAGTAATGGTGGTTAAAAGAATTCATTACGTTATTTTAATTATCCTGCGGCAGAGTGTAAAGTCTGATTTTTCTGCCGCCCTTAAGCACCAGTCTTTTAGAAATATTTACCTTAGGTTACGTTACTTCGCCTGTTAATTATTGACACACGGTTTCTAGACGCTCGTTAGACTGAGGATTAAAAGCTATTGTTATTGCGGGTTCGGGAGATGAATGTTGAAAGGTGTTACGAGTAGTAGGGTTCGTTGTAATAATTAACTGCGATATTATCGCGAGTATAAAATATAAATATCACGAATAAAATTATTTAATTAGATCTGATCTTAGCCTCGGTACCTACTAGCTATGGGGCTTGTTTACAGGAAGCCAGGCTTCCTGAATTTCTATGGGTTTTCATATGCGCGTTGTGGTGGGGACTGTACGTGAGTCTGTTCTCGTGTTTGTCAAATTTTCTTTAAAAATAGTTAATCGATACTAAAGTGTTGTCGTTAATCGATGAACCAAACTCGTGTAATAGGAACAAAAATGAGGGAATTAATAAAAAAAGGAAGGAAAGAGGCTATTGTGTATTTGAAGGTATAAAATCCTAATTTCGATATCATTGCAATTTTCGATAAACCGAATAGGTTAAAGAGGATAAAAAGAAATAAACGGGATACGCGTAAAAAGTGTAAAAGGTATGATAAAAAATATTGGTAGGTAAATATTTTCTACTTTATTCCGAAAATCACGTTTCAAAAGCGAAAGGTAAAAAGCTTGATGGAGAGAAAAATCGATGAACGTTGAAAAAGAAATTTGAGGATGAGGGAAACGCGAAGAGTAGTAACTTCCGGTTGCACCGGGAACAGCGGGAAAACTGACCCGACTTTCCAAGTATCCTCGGTCGCTGCACCACCGACGTAACACGATTATTCCGAATGCTTTTTCGAATCCATACTTAGATACTTTCACAGACTTGTAACGTAAACACGTTTAAATTCGCGATTCCCGATCGACGTTGCGCGACAAAGTGCATAAAACGTATTATCTGTTACTTCTAATACGCTTAAGTCAATATTGACAATCATAATCGCCTAAACAATTTGACATCGTATATCCCGGATTGAGTAATTATCGATATTATACTTAGCGCGCCATTGAAGATTCGCCACGACACTGGCCGCTATCGTAATGGTCAAAAGTCGTTTCCTAAAATAAATGAAAATGAAAATTAAAATTAAAATTAAAATTAAAATTAAAATTTCGCGCAATAACCATTTCCACTTAATGATATTCTTACGATCTATTTTGCGACGTCATTCCGTGTTCTTATTTCGTTTCTCCTGATATTCAAATGTAGCCTACTTCATCTACCATGTCGAGTCATCGGACCAATGAAATGGCTCCGGTCGTGGTAGCCTTAGTGCGAAAACCGTGGAACTGCGATTAAAAAAGCGTAGAAAGTCTGTCCGCCATTGTTGCGACGATTTGTGCTTAATACTTGAAAACATCTGTACAAAATAATCCGCGATTCCGAAGAAATAATACGAACAAGATCGATGTACTCTATAGACTACGTACCCGACGCCATCAGGATATTTTCAGCGGTTGCTGAATTATCTTTTCCCTTCCGCGAAAAGAAAACCGCCTGGAGGTGCTTCTAGAATCCAGGCCGGAAGTGCACAGGAGTCGCAGCTTTCGAAGACGATCGTAAAACGCCCCGCGAGTTCCTCCATGTTTCCTTACCCCCACCGCGGCCATCTTCGACGTCTAGTTCCCATTCCGTTGGCTAGATGAGAAAGTTTAGTAATCATATCAAAGGAAAGTCTAAGTCATTTTGACATCATTTTATAGGCAGCGAAAAAACAGGAGCAAAACAAAGAGCAGGAACGACGAAGATCCTTGATCTGAAAGAGAGAGAGATAGGGAGTGAGTGGGGGAAAAAGAGTTAGAGAGAGGGGGGAAAAACAACAAATATCGTCAAAATAAACGTTCGTTAGAAAATGCATCGTGACGCGATAAAACGGTAGGATATGTAGTTTTAATAAAACCGTCTATCCGCGGGCATTAAAAGCTCGTAAAATACGAGTAGGTAGAGTCGTAGATGCTCCTGAAAGCAACGCACAATCGTTGGAACAAGCAACGCGGTCCCGTGGATACGCGAGAGGTTCATAATGTTCGAATAAGGCTTGCTTACGTCGCCGCGGCCTCGTCCAGAGAGCAAGGACATTCATTGGCCACAATTCATCTGTCGCGCAATGCTCGACCAATCGTAAACCCGGCTAGCGCTTTACTTCCGTCGCGAAGCCACGCGTTCGTCTGTCCTCGTGCGCTGGTCTTCGTTGTCGCGGCACAGGTATTACGTTTATACATTCGCTGCATACGGCTGTGCTCGCGAGTGAGCGGGTTTAAACGGTTGGTACGCGCTCGTTTCCGCGGTCAGAATCATTGGCGCATTCTCGCGCCGGCAATAAGCCGTCAGTTAAAACTCCTACTCCCCACTCTGCTTCCCCTCTTTATTTTTCGTTCGGTGCGTTTCTACATTCGCGTGGCGATCGTGCGCGACGCAACGATAACAACAATAACAAGAACCGTGAGTAAGACACGCGCCAATTGGACGAAACGAGGATCCCGACTCTGCGTTCTTTGATGAGCAAAGTAAGCGTGGCACCGTGAATCTCGGCGGCAGCAGATGAAACGCGTTACATGCCTCGCGACTCGTCACGGTCCGCGGTTCGATCTCTCCGAAAACAACGATCTCTGCTTGACCGACTCGGCCGTCGCCGTGAATCGCGCAGTGCGAACGAGGAGAACGAATTTCTCGAGGTCTCTTGAATTCTCGCTCCGAGAACTCGTGCTACCTTGATCCTCGCCGCGAAGCGAGGGAATCGATCGAAATTCAAGTTATAGACATAGGGACTTTCACGCGGTAACGAGAAGTCCGAGTTCCCTCTCTGTCTGTTAAAAGGCGCTGCGAGCGCTCGGATATGTAAGTAGACACCGAGCAACAATGAAGGGAGAAAGAAGTTGGTTCCTCGGCGAGGAGGAGGAAGACATTTTCACCGCGCCTTCACGGAGAAAACGACTTCGCTTAGAACTGCTTCGCCGACGGCTCTGGCCGTCGCGCGATACGCCGCCGTACGCTTCTCAGAGCCTCGAGCACGCTCTCCCCTCGGGCTGCCTACGGAATGTCGCGCAAAATTCGCGAAATTAGCCGGCCTGCCGGGAAACCACGATCGACGATCGATGCGTCGATTTGCGCGCCGTTGTTTCGCGATCGAAGCGTCCCGATGATGCGGCCCGTTTACCCGATACCGAATAAAAATGTTCGCGGTGAATTTTCTTAGGCTGCTTGCCGTATGGAAGGTGGCGCGCGGTATCCGTGCGGCGTTGTCTGCCGTTCGTTGCTGGCTCGCAAGAGCCGAGGCCTTCGAGCGCTCTTGCGCTGCTTGCCGTATAGACACTGACAGTCAGTGGCGGGTTTCGAAGCTAACGGCGTTGGGCAGACTCCCTCGTACTCGGGGGCCCCGGTGTCTACGAGTTCCCCGTTTCGTAGCCTCGAAATCGAAATCGAGCCGCCGTTTCGACTTTATATCGAACGCTTAAATTCTTCCCGTATATCTATCCTAACGCTAAAAATATTCCGATTTTTCTTTCTTTCTTCTTCGTAAATATTTTTCCTCCTTTGTCGTGCGTTTTACGAAATCATTTTCTCCTGCATAATTTTTCGAATTATTTTCCGTTCGCGTTTCAAAAATTAAACGAAACGAGTCACGCCGTGATAATTCGATAACGTAGTCGGTAAATTCGCTTTCTGAAATCTCGATCGAATGGAAAAAATTGACGAATTTTATTAAAAGAAATCACCGTGCACACACCAGCGTGGCGTGTAATTATGCTATATCGTCGGATGATTTCTGTGAGGATTTTATATCGTTCGATAGCGTATAATTCGGGCGCGCGGCATAAGAAACTTGCTGATAAACGACGCGAGAATTGCGAGGTTCGCGAAATAGTTCTCGGTAGTACCTATCGAATGGCCTAAGTCATTTTGAGTTTTTGCGCCGGATCAAATTTTTCATCGTAGCTCAATCCATTCTCCCGTAACTTTCATCGAGCGAGACCCAGACTATCGTGCACTTTCTCGCGCAGAACAATTTTTCACGTCAATGTTAGTGCAAACACTTTTATATGAAAAACGTTGCAACGTTAATTCTCGTATTTAATTGGACAAAATTAAACTCGTCCCACGAGCGAGATAAAAACAAATATTTATTAAATACGCGGTAAACACGTATCTACTTGTTTATCGATGGAAACGAAATTTCGCGTGGTTTATAAAATTTTCACCGGCTATTTAGAAAACGTAGATTTTAAATACCTTAAATCCGATACGCTTACCTTCTTTGGCGAGGCTGTAAGGGCACGTGGTCTTTCCCCTTCCCTTGTCCTTTCCGCCTCTAACAAGTGCGTCGTCCTAACCTATGCTAGCTATTTTCGCGGTTTTTTTAAATGTCGCACACGTATCATAAATCAGGGTATAAATCAGCCTCTATAAAAGCATCGATTACATTTCAAAATCATACATTTAAACAATGAATTTCCTTTCTATGAGCAACCTGAATGGCATAAACAATCCGAGGATATTCAATATCAATTATACAATTAATTTACGTGGCGTGAATAGAACGCACCCTTCCGCCCGTACGAAATCTACCACCGGTCGAATGTCGACAATATGCTGTTCGCTTTTCGATGTACAATGGCTTTTAAAAATAATTTATCGAATTCGAAATCCAATCGGCCGGCGTAGTAAATCATTGAAACGCAGAACTATTTTAATTTTCTCACGCGTATTTTGATAGATATATCGAAACAATTTAGCTAACGCTCTAATGGATTCGTATTGTCGGCGGCCGCGCCATTGCGCAAAAAATTATTCGATCGAACATCTAAATCATCGGCATGATCGAGCGTCGATATTCATGAAATTCATTCCGCGTGATTTCGTACGAACAAAATACACACAATGACGCGTGTTACTTTGGCTACGCGCAGACAACCGGTAGCGTGTAAAAATAAATTCCGAAACTTTCTTCGCGAACATTAAAGTACCCGCCACGCTCCCGTTATTACAACTTTACAGGCTGGAGAATAGCCAGGACCCTTTAATTTACGTTCATTCAAGAGGTGCATTTTTTCCCCCGAACATTAGGAAATATTAATTTACGCATGATCCCGGCGATAATGTAACGTAAATCTGTGTACGTAGTATACGCGTTATATAACGAGATCAATACGAATCAAAAAATTTTACCGCTCCGGGAACAGTCGTAGTAGCGAAAATCGATAAGGGCGATTTTATTTCGCATCGTTTCACCGAGCCTGTATAGCGTAGTATAATTCGCGGAGCGGATAATATAATTTTCGAAGTCAAGAAAATACGCAAGTTTCGTGCGAGAAGATCGTAACGAGCGATTGGGAGATAGACGGGAGAAGAAGGGAAAGGCGCGACGTAGCGTAGCTACGGCACTGTGTGCCGTGCCGTCGTGCTAGAGTGCAGGTGGGCCGAGGTCCAACGGAAACAGCCGAGCGCACGCTCGGGGGAAAACCGAGCGGCGGCACTCGACGAGTACTGTTGTCAGAGTATTCAGTAATGCTTTGCATGGCCAGCCAGTCACTAGTAGGCTCGTCGGTGAGAGTCGTGTCGTTCACTCGAAGTGATCGTGTGGTGTTACTCGACGAGCTAGTCAGGCGGTATTCCGAAACGCGAGGTACAAGCAAACGGCAACGAATGTATCCGCAATCGTGAGTGCATTTCGTGAGACTGTGAAAGAGAAAACGAACAGAGCGTTTCACGGAGCGTACACCGACGGTGTGGAGCTTCGATTTCACGTACTGTTTCTTCACTGAAAACAAAAAACCATTGCGCTATACTGTGTATGGTACACGACCGATCCAAGATGCTGTCGTCAGTGCCAGCGAAATAATAATGTGGTGCGACGTAAGTCAGGTGAGTGAGAAGTGCTACGTCAGTTTTTTTTCTCCACAATTTTTTTTTTCCTTCCGAAACTGTGCCCGGCCTGTGTTCGCCTGTCTCTAACGTTCCTGTACGACCAGCCAAGAGAGCGTTACGTGAACACGACACCACGGCTACGAGGTGGTTGTGTGCCGTTCGCTGTGAAAAATCTTTGCTCGTTCCTCGAGCTCGGTCTTCGTACGCGAAGGGACTTTATCCTCGTTTACTTCCCCGACGTTCCTCAGCCATCGTCGAACAACCGTGTATCTCGACCGTGCGTTCAAGTGTTTCAGTGTGTGACTTTCCTTAAACCTTCGACGAATACCTCGGATATATTACTCGCCTCTGACTATCCAAGAGAACGTCTCGTTTCGAAGCGACGAGCACAACTTGCGGTTGAAAGTTATCCTCTCGTAACGTGAAAGGCTGGCGCACACGAACGGCAGAAAAGGCGACAAATCTCTTGGACATTTTTACCATCCTTCACGATCTCGTCCTATCGATTAGCCGTTAGCACGATCTCGTCCATTGTATCGACCGGCAAACCCGTCTCTCGAAACCTTGCAACACGCCCGTCGGCTAGCGAGCCTCTCAATCCTACGTATTTCGTGGTGCCGGGGTAAAAAAAAAAAAAAAAAAAAAAGAAATAAATTCCGAATACTTTTTTTCTCATTCGTCGTTCTCGGAAGGACTCTTAGGCGAGAGATTGCTCTTTTTCGTCGTGTTCCATCGTCTCTCTCGGCGAGCGAAATGTTCTCGAAACGACGACCACGATCCGTAGAGGAGAATCGGCAAGGTTTCACGTCACCGACGGTGTTCTCGACACCGGCTAGAAAACGTTACAACGGCGGATCAACGTCGTGCCGAAGTGTCAGATTTGACGCGTGGTAACCTCGTGTTCAGTAGTTTGAATTCGAAGCGATCCCGCGTTTCCTTGGGCTTGGTGACGAGCGGCGGAGGGAGGGGGAGGGTAGAGGCGGCAGCGGCAGCAGCAGCAGCAGCAGCAGCAGCAGCGGGCGGCAGCAGGAGGAGGAGGTGGAGGAGGTGGAGGTAGGACGGTGGCCGCGGCTGGGTGGCGTAGTTGGAGCGGCGAGGGGATGGTCGAGGTGGCTGTGGTAACGACGGTGGGTCGTGGGTCGCTGGTTGGAGGGGGGGAGCGAGCGAACGAGCGAGAGAAAGAGATAGAGCGAGGGAGAGAGAGAGAGAGAGAGTGAGTGAGTGAGAGGGGTAGCGATAGAGAAGGAATAAGAGCACGGAGAAGAGATATATATATATGTATGTATATATATATCTACAATTTATATATATACGCTTATATATACTTATATATACATATATATACGTTTATATGTACATATATATATATATATAGATGCATGTATACATATATATATATACACGATGCGAAAGACAGAGAAAGAGTTCTCGATAAAGAGAGAGAGCGAGATAGAGAAAGGTGACCGGAGGCTCCGAGGCTGCCTCTTCTTTACTTGGCCAGCGCTGTGGAGGAAACCTAGCGTCGCCTGTGCGCCGTGAGGAGCAAGGAGAAGGGTACGACGTTCGCCAAGTGGCGGGGAGGGGGCACGGTTATGACCAACCATCAAGGGGGCAACGTCGTCATGGTTACCGCGACGACAACAACCCGACTCTGTTCTAAGGGATGTTTTTAAAAGCATATATTTACCTTTGCTCTTTTTTTTTCTCACCGATCGCGTGGAGGCGATAGAACCGACTTTTTTTTCCCATTTTATACGTGATCACTCGATGGCCCGGTTTAGTTAGATCGACCGATTCCCACCGAATCTTCCATTACTTATTTCCACGTGCCTACGTCGAATTAGGCGAACGGAAATTTAGAGAATATATTATACCGTGATCGCTGAGAATTCGTAGGACCCCCGTACTTTAACCCAAAGACACAGCTTCTTATAGCTAGGGGCACAGTGAATACAGGTTATGCAGCATCTCGGTGTCGAACCTCCTAGCTTCGTCGTTTATCCCCCGGGCTATGAATATGCCCTAAAATGCTTCGTGTCAGTGAAATGCCAATGCATGATAGGCGTATCTCGAGAAATAGCCGCGTTCGCGTGACGGCCGCATCGGGCCGACGGTGACAAGCCGGTCGAATCTCTGCACTCCCGATACCTTTATACGTAGTTTTATTATACCCCGTGCGTCGACCACGAATTTCCACCGAATCCCAGTGCTCTCTCGGACATCCCGGTCTTCTCGCCGATTTTTTCTCCTCTACCTAGAGTCGTTTCTCACGCGATCGAATATTCGCGTATCGAGTTTCGACGATTCGTTCGGTCCGAGAATATACGAAGAGACCACGCGTTTCGTGTTGCAACGTAGCGTATTTTTCGCCGCTAGTTCGCGCGAATTCCGCAGCAGCGCAACGAACACGATCGAGGGATGCGTTCGAAAGCGTCCGACGGACGGTGCTGCTCCGTCAATTCTGCCAACCACTGAAACCCCATCGTCGATTTTTCACGGGATTTTTCGCGTCCTCGCGTTTGTTGTCGTTCTTACGATTTTTAACGACAGAGGGAAGCTCGTTTACCCATAAAACCGGGTAGAAGTATCTCTGTCAGTGACAGATTGTGCTTGGTACTGTTATGTAAGTGGGATATTTTCTTTCGATACGGTCGACCGATCGATCGGCTAAAACTGACGCGTAATCCCGTCGACGGACGCCGTGAAGAAATCGATTATTTGTGTAACGTTTTCTTCTAATTTCCGTGAACGAGTTGTTCCACGGACGGGAATCAATCTTACTAGAAACGTACAGGTTAGAACTCATCTTACGCTTTCATCTGTGTAT
Source organism: Eufriesea mexicana (assembly GCF_001483705.2). Classification (NCBI taxonomy): domain Eukaryota; kingdom Metazoa; phylum Arthropoda; class Insecta; order Hymenoptera; family Apidae; genus Eufriesea; species Eufriesea mexicana. The sequence continues at coordinate 71,873 of NW_016913537.1, read as the reverse complement.
CCTCGCTCCCGTTTGGAAAGGTAGAAATTTCTGGTACTTTTCCTCGCTCTTGTATAGAGATAGAGAAATTTCTGTGATTTTTCGATGAAAGGAAAATTCTCGAGTCACCGTGTGTTTTAAGGTTAACTCTTCGAATAATTTCCTAAATGGAATACATATTCTTAGTAATTATTGTCGCTGTGTTTATTTTAATCGATGAATAGGTTAATATCAAAGGTCTCCTCGGTATTACCAATCTCCATAGAACTGTCTGGTACTTCTGTTCGCTTTTATCTAATTCCTAACCTCTCCGAATTAAAATCACAGGTATTTTGTGATGACGTAGCATAGCGTAGTAGGTTTCGAAACGTGTTTCTACGCAGAACCAAATGTCACAAGAATCCTCCTTATCCTTGTTATACGTATTAAATGTAAAACGTCTTACAGGACAAATATAGCTCATACCGTGAGATTTTACTTTACCGAAGAACTCGTGCCGAGTTCCAGAGGTTATTACCTATTCGCAGTAACTTTGTCACTATATTTATTCTGAATGACGACTAAGATAAAGTGCAACCAAACACGTATAGATCATCCCTCCAATCTCTTCTCCAAATCACGAGATCAAATTCGCAACCCCGAGCCCCTTCGCCTCTATCCCAGATATCAAACCGATCAGATGTATCACTCGGTGAATAACTTTCTCAATACGCCAAGACACACGAGAAACCAAATGTTTCAACCTTTGTATCACCTGTCTCAATTGTCAACCTTAAAAATTCATAAGCAAATAAATATAATTTACGAGGAACTATTCTTACTTATTTTTATGTATCACCAATCTCCTTCGAATCAATCGAGTCCGACAAGCTCCGTCATTTTCTCTGATCCAAAGGCACACCGGGGGAGTCGGTCCGCGTGTGTACGAACGGGTATCGGGGAGTAATCGGCCGATTAGGGGAAACCGAAATCGCGAGTCCCTAGCGCTAGGCGACGCTAGCGCCACGGAAGGAAGGCGAAGCGGTCGCGGAGGATTTTTCAGCGGCCAAAAGGACAAAGAATGTGGTGGCACCTCGGGAACGGCGTGTGCCGCGAGCACCGGCGGCATAAAGCGAGTCCAAGTTTCCCCCGTTACCCTCCTTGGTCGGCCTGGCCTCCAGCAGCTGCTCCTCCTCCACCTCCTCGTCCTCCTGCGGCGCATCGAGCCGCTCACCCACCATCACGGGCCATTAACGAGAGAGTTATCGACGCGCGATCTGTCAATAGGCTTCTCCCATTCATAAATTCGCCCGGCGTGTGGCGGCCGCATAGTTTTGCCGCGAAAACCACGTGGCGGCGGTGGCGCGCAACGTCCTCTCCGTCGTTGCACCGCAACGAGCCGAGCCGAGGCTCTACTACGTGATTTACGGGCCGCGTCCCCGTTTTAAATGCATGCAGAGCAACCGTGCGTGTGCACGTCGCTCTGTCTCTCTCGCGCGCCCGCCGCCCGCAGTGCCGCCCTCTCTCTCCGCTGGCCCCGTCCTCCTCGCACTCGCCGCGCACCGGCAATTTGCTGGTTCCTTCGCGTACGCGCGTGTGTTCTCGCCGGTCTGCAACGTGGGAGTCGAATGCCTCTGGAGAACCCGGTCGCACGCGTTTTTTCGCCCCCTCTCGATCGTTGGTCCACCGGGGCTGTAGCTTCGCCAGCTTTTTAGTTTATCCTTTCGTTGCCAGGATTGCGGGGGTACGCTTGTCGTCGGTCGGGGTTATATCTGGATGTTTCTGGGAATTTCGCGGACGAGGCAGGAACGCGAGGCTGAGGTAACGATATTTGATATGCTCACGGTGTACGCGTGTCACTGACAAATTAGCGTGTTTCGTAAATAGGGTTTGTTCTTTGGCTAGGCGGCGGGGAGCACAATAGCGGCTGGATTATATATAAGTTGGCGAGTTCTGGGAATTTTGGAGAGAAGATAGAGAGAGGGAGACTTGGACATGTAACCGGACGAGTCTGAGTACTTTTCGAACAGGGTTTTTCCTTTGTCTGCTGAGGGTTTAGGGTTAGGCTCGCGAGCTGCGGGGATTTTTGCGATGGGGGGAGAGAGGACGAATGGGCGAATTTAAAATTGCCAAATGTCGTATAAATTGACATGCTTTATACACCGGGTCGGGTTTGTTTTTTGCCTAGGATAGAGAATTCACTGGTGCGTTGTACTTTTAGCTTGCGTTGTACTAGGACATGTCTCGACGTCTATCCCAACAGACAGTTTTTGAAGATTTGATACGAAACTGATATCGGTATAATAAAAAATTAGCGTACAGTATATAGTATCATGCAAACCTAATCGTGGACGCTAACGTAGATAGAAATTCGTGTCCATCGTGTGTATAGAAAATTAAATTCGGTGCTCGTGGTTTACAAGAAGCGAGTTCGTAGTTACTCCTGGATCGTTTGTGCCATTGCAATTCGTGAAAATTTTTCCTTCTTCGAGTTCGAATGACGACGTTGTTGCGTTCGCATAACTGGATAATTCTCGAATAAAAGAGTCATGCGAAAATCGAATGTATTATCTGCATACACCGTGATACGGATCGCGAGTTTAACGAACGTTTACGTGAAAATCGAGAAGTAGAAAGTTTAGCAGACGAAGATTCGAGAGTACGCGCGAGCTGGTATGAAGTAAATCTTTGTTCGTGCACTTTAAACTATATTTTAGTCTTAACTGATCTATATGCACTGATAGGATGAAATTACATAACCGGTGGAATAGGATCAATTTAATATCTCGAATTGGTTATTGTAAGAGAACGATGATAGCAGTTGATAAATAACTCGAACGAATTACCGAGAGACACGATAAGCACCTATATTTACATTGATCTAAATTTACTGTGGTATTAATTTTAGACTAGAAAATTCGAAATCAAACACCACGGTTGTATTTCCAAGTTCTAACAAAAACCGAGATTATATAACACATTTTCTATATTAATCCACGCTAAATATACATGTATCCACTGTTATTATATTATTATCCTGCTGTATTATATAATATTCTCATCTCTCGTTACGGGTACATTCTCCATCACGTGTTTCAGCCGCCATTATATTTCCCAATCTTTCGATTCTATTGCAAAAATTCACTCGCAGTCTCCATACTTATTCGTACTTGTTATTATTATTCTATATTACAGTGATCAGAGAAGTGATCAGAAGTCTAAGTCTTCGAAGGCATTTTCTTAAATTTTTCCAAGCACGACGATATCATTCGTTTCGACATTTCACGCGTAATTTCAAAATTATTGCCTACCATTGGCTTTCAACTTCGAGATAGTTTCAGGACACAAAAGTCATCGTTCCTTACCAAAGGGTTAACCATTTGCGCTGGCAAGAAATACACAGACTCGTGTGCCAGAACGGCCCAATGTTTCTGTGACAATTGCCTGACGACGTGTATGGCACGTCGTTGACGATCCTGCGACGAAAGCATTACAACGTGCGTGGCACGTTGTTGGCGATTCTGTCACAAAAGTATTACAACGTGCGTGGCACGTCGTTGATGATTCTGCGACAAAAGCATTACAACGTGGGTGGCACGACGTTGGCGATTTGGTTACAAAAGCATTACAACGTGCGTGGCACGTCGTTGATGATTCTGCGACAAAAGCATTGCAACGTGGGTGGCACGTCGTCGGCGATTTTGTCACAAAAGCATTACAACGTGCGTGGCACGTCATTGGCGATTCTGTCACAAAAGCATTACAACGTGCGTGGCACGTCGTTGGCGATTCTGTCACAAAAGTATCACAACGTGCGTGGCACGTCTTTCCAGCGCAAGTGGCTAAAAATCACAATTGAGTCCCCCACCCCCAAATTTTCTTCACAAATTTTTCCATTTTCGCGAATCGAATTTTATCCCGATCGAAGTACGACCATCGGATAAGACGATAAAGGGGAGGCTTCTGTAATTTTATCGGATCCTCGACCTACGACTATATTCGTAATTAAACCAAGGCGGGGAGACGCACGGGGAATCGAAGGAATACACCCACGCGCGTCGGGGTTTCGCGAGCGGAGATAGAGGTGTACACACAGCGACCTACGCCACTGTTTGGCGGCCGCTGATAACATCGGTGAATCACGAATTACGAATGTTACGTTGCGTCTGGCATCTCCCACTGTCCCCTTTCGATGCAAAGACAAACCGGGGCCCACGTGGCCGCGCGTTGTCGCGTACACGCGCCGCGAGACAAGCTTCGCGTTGCACTCGGTGTCCCGTTTTGTTTACGTTTTACCGGCGCGCCTCCGGCCGATTGAAAAATTCGCGACCACCCGTGTGTGTGCTCGCGCGCGCGCGCTCGTGTCGTAATTCACGCATCGACGTGACGAACTCGAAGCGTTCGCGTGTCACGCTCCGCGCGTTACAAATGAAAACGAGAGTCGGTGCGGTTTATTTCTTCGCTCTCCGTGCGTAATCTCTCTTCCTCTCTCTCCTCGCGCAGGAAAATTAAAACGAGTATCGATGCGACAACGAGTATCGTCCTCGCGCGAGATTCCAACCTGGTTTCCCGGTTGAATTTGTAACTTGGTCGTTTTACGTGGTTTAGGAGATTCTTTGGCTATGGTTGACGATATTTTTCTAATTCGATTAGAATGTGAACACTCGTTGGTGAAATAGCATGTATATACCCGGTGTGACAAAGTTTTTACGTTGAATTTCTTCTTTTATTTGTCTTCGTAAAACGAGTTAGGCTGAACGTAGGCAAGGCTCGTGCCCCTTCGTCCGCGACTACGGCGAGGCCCGATGAGTAGCCATTTCGAAAACATGGTATCGGCGAAGTAACAATGGCCGATGAGCGGCGATATATAAATAACTACGGTTGGACCAGCGATGTCATTATTTGTTAATTGATAACGTGTTAAAGAATTTTCCAAAGCCTTTAGGCTTCCAGAACTATCCTGCAGTCTTATCACAGTTTTCGTGGTTATTGTACAAAGATGGGGAACGCGTTGGGCACGTTTGTGTACCGAGGGATACCGAACTCTGATTGGATGAACGAATGAAAGTGTATGCGAATCTGCGAAAAAATTATGGACATAAATGGATATGGGGGTACAGGTAATTGCCATTACAAGTAATTCTGATCTATGAAGGAGTAAGTCGAAAAGGGGGAATAAAATTAGTTCACTCCTCGAATCACAATTTACGCCTATAAATTGTAAAAATTAACGCTAAACGATAGGTAAATGAATATCGAATAATATCCGAATGCAAGTATAAAATTTCCGATCGAATGTCTAAAAGTGGTCACTCGATAAGGAGGACCCTAACCCAAATGACGAAATATTAGAATCATCATGCAGCAAGCCTTAAATCCTATTAAATTTGGAAACGGTTCCAAGCAGACTACCAGACATGTCTCGTTAACTTCCACTTCGTTAGCGTGATTTTGCGCTTAGGCCACCTTCCATCGGCTAGGGCCCGATCGACCGGCGGGGGTGTGTAGGGCACGAGGGGCAGGAGGATGATTTAGCGAAGGAACGTAGCCATAACTCACGCGTCTAATTCGATTGCACGTTGCGGCGAAGTATCGAAATAAATCCCGGTTCCCCGTGGCTATATAACACCCCGAGATTAGCATAAATAGGAGAAAAAACCTTGGTTCTCAGCGGGTGTCTGACTTTCGAGGATTCCAGCCACGCGCCGTTAACGGTACCCAGCGAGACTAGTCGAAAGCGGTCAGCCAGTGTCCACGAAAAGCGACCCGTTACAAAGGGTACGCGTGCACGGGGCCCCATGAGCGCGCGTATCGATCGGTTGGATCTCCTCGCGCGTGCAGAAGCATCGATAAAGACGTATCTCTTGCCCCGTTCGCGTGAGGGTGAAGACAGCTTTGCGGTAGGTTAAGGTTAGCCGCGAGAACTCGCCTCTCTCTACTGGGCTCTGCCCTCTCCTCTCGTCTCCATCTTTCCGCCGTGATGAAGCTTTTGTACGAGCAAATTTCACGCCCACCACGTTGATGCTTTCGTAATTGCGAAGGGAATACGAGAGGCTAAACCAGCAGCGAGGCCAGCAGTCTCTGCGAGGCTCTCGCGTGGTCGGGGATTCGAGAGGCGATTCTCGCTTCTAATCGATCCTGCACAGACCTCGTCATTGCGTCGATTGATATCATCCCCCGTTCGCGTGAAAACGCATCCAGAGAAACTTCACCTTTCCGTTCAGTTTCGTCATGGCTTGGCGCGTCGTTTGGTCCATGTGCTTGCTGGATCAGGCCCGTGGTCGATTTTTGGGAGCTAGGTAGGTCATAGGGGGCAACTTTCAGTTTTTCATACTCTTTCCACTCTACGTGAAGGTAGGTTTTTCTTTGTTTCTGGAAAACTGGTAGGGGATCTTTTGATAGGTACAATGTTTCATCCCAGTTTATTCATATATGTGTGTGTGTGTGTGACTATTGGTTTTTCCGTGTTATCTTTGTAACGATATCGAAATTTACTATGGTATTACGTTTAATACGTTAAGAACCACGTTGGTTTTACGGTGCCGTTGCGTTCACCTCATAGTTAGCTATCTTGCGGGCCCTCGCGGACCTTAGCGCCGGGTCCTAGGCACTGGCGTAGCGTTTAACGCTTTAATCGAGCTTTTCGTTCGTAGTCTCGAAATGATAAATTTCTCGTAAATTCTGACGCAATTTTGTCGCGGATGAAATCGGTATTTTGGGGGGGGGGGGGGGGTCCATCCTCACAATTATTGTAGTAATCAGTTGATAGCAGGGGTCCTCGAGTGACGGTGGTGTTAGAAGGAACTAAAGGAAGAGGAAGACGGGATGATACGCGTCTCGTTCTGGGTCCTTTTAGTGGACTCATCAGTAAGACAACCTATCAGGCCCTGCCTTAAACCCTGATACTATTAGAAAGTCTTGAAGTTATATATGTAGGAAGCGTAGGTTTTCCGAGGACTCGCGAGAAAGTCCTCGGACTTCCTTCAAGTTGGAATCCATCTAGTGGGGAAAATGAGAATGATCGTCGCTACAGGTACATAAACGATTGATAAAAGTTAGACGATTTTTCGATGCGTTTCTCGAATTTTTCATTCCAGACGACTCGGGAAGATCTAAAACGCCGTCTTTCGCGTTAAAATAACGTTAGGATTGTTAGCGACGAGTCAATGAGCGATCGAAATGGTCGAAAGAGAATAATCCGTGAGCTAACGAATGTCTGCATAGATAATGGCGGCGGGTGAAGGTGGTTGGCAAATAGCGATAGTCCGGTGGAATTTAAAGGGATGAAAGGAAGCGTGGGGAAAGGTTAACGACCAGAGAAAAATGTTCCCTTTTTCTAGGCGTTTAGATGGCCCCGTCGATATAATGAAACAGGAATAATGGCACCTGTTCACCGGAGGCCGCTCATTGCGGTTTCCTCGTAGAATCTTCTTATACACGGCCCATGCGAGCAGGTGTTGCTCGCAGCCATCGTGTCACTCCTCGACCCTTGTTTCGCCAACGGCTCTCCACTCTCCTCTCGCTCCTCTGCGTTTCGTTTACCCAATGATCCTCTCCCTTTGCCCCGCTGTTATTCGGCCTTGAACCTTTAATCCTCGCAGCGTAACCCTCCGCTATCTTTCTTTCTCTCTTTCCGCTCTTTTTCCTCCCTTTCCCTCTCTCTCTCTCTCTCTCTCTCTCTCTCCACCTCTTCCTCCTCTCTTTACCGGCACCCTTATATTGTACTTTTATTAGTCTTTACCGGCACCGGCATTGTTCACTCGCTGTTCGAAATTATATCAGCGGCTCGTGCCTCCTTTATTGTTCTCCGGATGAATGAAACCCGCTTGCGGTGCTCGCTGCTCCTACGATTGCTAATGTTCAGTGTACCGTTGCCCTTTCTCATCGCGTTTCCATCCACGAGCTTTATTTCCTCGGGGCAAAAATACCAATAAAACTATCCACGCTTATGGTACTTGGAACAAGGCAAATTTTTGGAAATCTCGAAAGTTTCAAGATCTCTCGAACATCTTCCGAATATTCGGATGTAGGATCTTAAAAATCTTGGAAATTTTAACAACGTTGGAAAATATTAAAAATCTTCGCAGTTTCGGGGGATCTAAAAATTTTTAAGGACCCCCAAGGGTCTTATAGTGGCGTAGGAATCTCGAAGAGATCCTAGAAATCCGTAGGACTCGTGGAATTAGAAAAATTTGTTTATGGGGTTATTTCGTTCATGGTGCTCTTCTGTTTAAGCTTGCAAAGTCTCCTATAGCCAACCGAGTAACGAAAAGTCCTGTTCAGCGGAATAGTTCGATCATTGCACGCGATATATCGTTTAAATCTACTTCGTGCAGCAGCTTTGAGCCTCTGACGTAGAATACCAACGATAAAGTTGGCTCGCTCGTTTCAGTTGCCAATAACGACGAACAGTGTTACCAAATACTTAACTCTGCAGTATCCCTTGGCTACTAAAGATAATTCGTCGAGTACATCTGGTAACGAAGGGTACAACGCGAATCCCAGCTTCCCTTAACCCTTCGTTGCTTGATCCCTGAATTTTGCAATTTTATTTTCAACGTTTTCATTCATTTTTTAACATTTTCATTCGTTGTCCAATTGCACACACAGATACGTATATACACGCATATAAGTGTATTTGGAATAACTTTGCATCGAAAATTCGGTTCCCAAGAAATTATTTCCGCGTTATTGTTACAGATTTTTATTTTAATAGTAGTGTTGCGAATAATGCGATTCGGGACAAGGATACACGTATAGAAAGCAACGTCGTGACCGCGACATTGATAGTAAAATTCAGTCATTGGCGTGGAAACAGCTCGAATGTAGCGTATCTGGTGAACAACATATGGAAAATTAAAATTAAAATTAAAATTGATTAAAATTAATTTTAATTTTCCAGTAAGTTTGGTTTCATATATTTTGTTTTATATTTGAATAGCTCGTCTTACCCATTTAACAAAATCGAATAGCTAGGTGGGAAAGAATTTTTCTAGGGCACACGGGGGTCATGGGAGTGACCCCAAAGCTGTCTATTTAGAACAGGAAACGCAGAACTGTAATGCGTAATCCGTGTGAGGGTTAGATAGTACACAATCGAATATTTAACTTGACCTCGGCATTAGATGCACACCTACACCGATGATACCGTGCCGATAACATCGTTCGCGGTTGCAGTCATCCAACTGACGCTCACTGACGCAGTCATTGCGTCACGTTTGCTTTTCGCGTTTGGCAATTTCACGGAAATATTGGAATACAAACAACACGTAAATAGCAACGCGGAAAACCAAAAGGATCCCGATAAAAACGACGTGCAGCTACGCGAGAAGTGTACTCCGTACCTTACCAACCGGGTAACACGTTCACCTCCTGACTTTGAAACTCGCACACCGATATCTCTACTCTAATTACCTCGCCACGGTGTTTATACCGCAGCCCCGAACGATCTCGCTATAACATCGCTTTCCAAACTTCCCGCGAAACCAAAGAACTCGAACGAATCACTCGCGGCAGGTTAAAAAGATAATTCCCCGAAGATAAAACACCCACCTGACTCCTACCACATCGAGATCTCTCGCGCGGCTCTCTCTTTTCTCCGCTTCGAGAGACCAAAATTTCCAATTCCCACGTATCGCGTGTATAATAAAATACAGGTGTATCTATCAACGACTCGAGAATTTCAAGAAATTTTGGAATATTTTACAAACGACATATAGGTTCCGCGAGGAAAATAGAGATAAAGATAAGAGAAAGGAAAAGACTGGAATAAAAATAGAAACTTGCGCGGTATTAGTCGAATGGTAGTAAGAATGAGCGTCGCGAACTTTGGACGCCAGCGTCTGGAAAATGGAAATACAGCGTTGAGGCGTGCAACCACAGGTGTGTGTACGTACACAGGCATTCGTGGATAGACTCGGACGAATCGAACGGACACAGAGAAGAAGGTGGTGTGCGAGTACATTGCGAGTGTACCGCGACCGCAAGAGCGAGCACGTGTCGCCGCATATGCAATACGGTCTCGCGGCCCTCGTTCTTCCCGCCAAGCGGTCGAAACGAGGAGACTGACGGCGTGTGCCTACCGTGCACACGCGTTTAATAGAGGTAGTCGCGCGTCCTCGTGACATTGACAATCGCGCGCGCCGCGACAAGCGTGTTCTCACGTGAAACGGCTCGTGTACGCGGGGGACAATGCTTCGCGTGGCCGTTTACACGCCTGGGCACAGCCGAACCGCTCAGTTCCTCCGCGGTACTCGCGATTTACGCTTTAGAACGGGGTCCGATCGTGGCGTTCTTGTACGCCGCGAGTGGATAGCGTGGAAACGTGATTTATGGTCGCGTTTAATCGCCGTGACGTGATCCACGAATTCCTAATAACGCTCTGATCATTAGGTTTTTCTTGTGGGTAGTTTCGTTTCTAGGGTTCATCGAGGTACCATTGCACACGTGCAAACTCACGCGTGCAATTGGAGCTGATTCTTTGGGGTCCTTTTAGTAGCATTGGTAGCAAAGATTGAATCGCATTGAGGATGCTTCGTTTCTAGGGTTGAGGTACCATTGCACACGTGCAAACTCACGCGTGCAATTGGAGCTGATTCTTTGGGGTCCTTTTCGTAGCATTGGTAGCAAAGATTGAATCGCATTGAGGATGCTTCGTTTCTAGGGATCATCGTGGTACCGTCGCCATCGTGGTAATTCGCTCATCCGATCGGTACCTATCTTATGGGTTCCTTTTTGTAGCATAGGTGATAAAGGTGGCATCGCATTGGGGATGCTTCGTTTCTAGGGATCATCGTGGTACCGTCGCTATCGCGGTAATTCACGCGTTAGGACCTATCCTTCGGATTCCTCCGCGTTCCTCCACAGTGGGCATCGCGAATGTGAAAACGTTGGGTCCACGTGTCAAAAGCGAATCCCAATCTTGGGGTTCTTACACGGTACCGGTATGAAACGCGGAATCGCGATTAACGCGTGCAACGGGAAGCCGCGAAGCTCTAGATTGGCATGGACGATAGGCATGGCGAACGCGACGTGGCGTATATCGGGCAGTGGCGCGGGGAGGAGGTAACCTGGATCGGTTAGTCGAGGAGAGCCCACCTGGACGACGGGGTTCGTGGCGTATAGGATGCACGCGCGTAGGAGAGTCTCTCCGCGCGACGCAACAGAGGAAGAAGCAACAGCTGACGATATCGACGCGAACGAGGACAGTTTATGTACTTTCTACGCGGGGAGGGGGTGGATGATCCACGTGTATGCGTGAGAGGTTCTCGCGTTACAGGGGGCACCGGTTCGTATATAGCGCAAAGTACGATGTAAACACACGTGGATGAGCGAGAGAAAGGGTAGAGAGAGAGAGGGAGAGAGAGAGAGTGGCAGCGAGCAGCGTAGCGACATATAGGAATCGTCGGAGTGTGCGTCGATGCATTGCGATGTCGCCCTCTTCTACTACCGGCTCTCCCTCTACACACCGCTCACACACTGTGTGTACCTCC